>NC_133287.1:17428402-17580393 GCF_005239225.2 Populus alba | reverse complement strand
CAAATGAATGGCTGAACCCAACCTAGCTAGAATCGGGCCGATCTCGGCCCGCAAGGAGGAGGCCGATCTCGGCCCGCAAGGAGGGATGGGCCGATCTCGGCCCAACAAAAAAACTCTTTAGACTGGGCCAGACTCGGTCTGGCCCAAAATAAATAATAACAAAAAATTGGGCCGGAAACCCGGCCCAGTGTAAAAACCCACGGGGAAGGGAATTATTTTCCCTTCCCCTACCTCCTGCATGCAGAACGATTCTGCATGCAGGAGGATAACAAATATAAAAAATGAAAACGTAGGGGGGGAAAGAAAAAAATACCTGGCACGGCGAGTGAGGCTGCTGGTGAACGTACGGGTTGACGGTGTTGCAGCGGAGGTCGGCGGCTCAGAACGACGGTTCCCAACAGTTCGGGTTGTGTCCTCTCGGGTCTCGTGTTCGGTTAACGTTTTCTTAAACTCTCCCACGGCTTCTGTCCTCTTCTCCCTTTCTCAGTTTCGTTTTCTTGAGTTTTAGGTGTTTATTTCTTTAGGTCCACTATTTCTCTCTCCTTCAGTTTCTCTCTCTCTCTTGGTTTCGGTTTCTTCCTCCCTCCCGTGCTTCACATCTTCCTCTTCTTTTATAGGCGGGCAAAAGGAGCGGGGGTTGCATGGGGCAGCGTGGGGGGCAAAACAAGGTGGTTGAGCTGTCGGCAACGTGGGGGGCAGCGCCGGTCGGCTGGTCGGTGAGCGTGGTCGATCACGGCGTGGCCCTCCTGGCTTCGCATCGTCGTCCGAGGTGCATGGGCTTGGATCTGTCAGAGCACGCGAGGAGAGAGGGGCACCGACTGATTAAACAAAGGTTTCGTCCATGCTGCTGCACGTTCGGGGAGGAAGAAGAAAGGGGAATAGTGCCGTTCAAAACGGCACCGTTCGGTCCTTTTTTTTTTTTGTATGAAACGGCGTCGTTTTGGGGAAAACGCGCCGTTTCATTTAAAAATGGCGCCAGAATACGCAAAATTTCAACTCAGCCCTCAATTATCTTTTGATTCTTTCAATTACGTCCCTGCCAAATTCGGTCCTCGCCCCCATAGTTGGCCGCGTTTTTCATCTTGGTCCTTGGCCTCTGATTTATGCAATTAAGCCCTCAATTGATCAATAAACTTCCAATTTCTTCAATTACGCCCCTGGATCAAATCAAGACAGCCCCCCATATTTACCCGCTTTTTCCAAATTGGTCCCTGGTTTCGGATTTTCACAATTAAACCCCTAATTCTCCATTAAACATGGGCTGGGCTGGACCCATCCAGCCCGGCCAGGCCCGGTCACTGGCCCAAGCCAGTGACCGGGCAAATTTCACCCGCAAGCATGCGTGAATCACGCACGCTTGCTACAATCACCACTTAATTAAGTCTCTAATGCACAGTGTTGATGAATTATTTTGCAGAGCTGGAGACACTTGCCTGGGAGTAGAATGAAGGCGATGGCGTGCTGTTCCTCTCGTCGTTTTTTAAGCTTCTTCCTCTGGTTTTGGAAGCCGACGCCGAGAAGAAGAAGAAAGCCGATTGTGATGCTGGTGCTTTCGTCTGTGGGTTTCTTATTTCCATGTCCTCCTCTCTGCCTCTGTTCTCAAAGAAAGAAAGAAACGCTCTGGTTCCTGTTGTTTTCGGTGTATACCTCTGTTTCTGTTCGTGCTCCTGCCTCTTTGTTTTTCTCCGTTCTCGGTCACTCGCTATCTCTGGTTTTCTTATGATTTTTCTCAACTTGGGAGCCCTTTTTGATCCCCTGTTTTCGTCTATGCTTTTCCCCCTCTGTTCGTTCGTCTCCTATGTTTCTTTTCTTTTTTCGTGTCTCTGTCCAGTCTTCTCCGTTCAAGACGAAGACAATGGTGGTCCAAGCACGAGGATTTGCTGCTGGTTGATGAACCAAAATTTTCCTCTGGTTCTGTTTCTCTCCGTCGCTCCCTTGGTTCTGTCCCTCCCCGGTTTTCCTTTGGTTTTAGTCTCTCTCCCTGCCGTGCATGGCTTTCTTTCTTTCTCTCCGTTCTATTCCCTTTCCTCCCCCCTTGGCGGTTCTCCTTCTCTGGTTTTTATAACCAGAGAATGCCATGCGGGTTGCATGGATTTTTAATGCAATAAAAGGCATGCGTTTTCTTCTTGTTTTCGGGTGAAGAAGATGAACAGTGCTGATGTTAATGGCAATTTGCGTTTTGATCCTTGATATTTTGAATTTTGCATTCCAGTCCTTGGGTAAATTGTAATTGAACCCCTGCATCTCAGCGTAATTTACACATTGGTCCTTGGGTTTTAATTTCTTGCAAATTTGACCAGAATCAGTCCTATACTTTGATGGTGTTTTCAATTAAGTCCCTGATTTCATTAATTAAATTAATTTCAAGCTTAATTAAGTCCAAAAACTTATCAATTCTCCAATTAAACCCTTGATTGGATTAATTAAATTAATTTCAAGCTCAATTAAGTCTTAAAACTTATCAATTTTCAATTAAACCCTTAATTGGATTAATTAAATTAATTCCAAGCTCAATTAAGTCTCAAAACTTATCAATTTCCAATTTAAACCCTTGATTGGATTAATTAAATCAATTTTCAAACTTAATTAGGTCTCAAAATTTATCAATCATGTTGCCCTTAACCCAAATTTTAATTCATTCTTCATTTTACTTGTTTTTCATTATTATTATTATTATTATTATTATTATTATCATCATCATTTTTTATCCTTTCCAGTAAATAAAATAATAATAATAATTAAGAATAAAAATGGTCAAAATTTGGGTGATGACAGTTGCCCCTTTTTATAATATTTACAATGCAAAGATATTGGAAAATTTCATTTTCTTCTAGCTTTGTGTAGTAAATTTATAAAGAAAAGTAGATAAAGAAAGAACTTTTTTTTTAGTCTTGAAAACTTCGAAAACAGTAGATTGACACACGTCCTTTACAGAGAGATGTAGAAATCAAGAAAACAAGTCATTTGGGAGACGACTCATTTTTTTTTTTTTTTTTTTTTTTTTTTTAATATGGATTAAATTGTTTTGGGCAACCTGCCCGATGATAAAACAACGCGAAGATTTCACGATATGGTCTAATTGTTCTAGGCGACCTGCCCGATATTTGAAAAATACGAGGATTTTTCAAATTGGTCACATTGTAATGGGTTACCTGCCCAGTGGAAAAATACGATAATTTTTCAAAAAATGGTCACATTGTAATGGGTTACCTGCCCAGGGAGAAAAATACAAGGATTTTTCAAAAGTGGTCATATTGTAATGGGTTACCTGCCCCGTGGAAAAACACGAGAATTTTTCAAAAGTGGTCATATTGTAATGGGTTACCTGCCCAGTGGAAAAACACGAGGATTTTTCAAAAGTGGTCACATTGTAATGGGTTATCTGCCCAGGAAGAAAAAAATACGATGATATTTCAAAAGTGGTCACATTGTAATGGGTTACCTGCCCAGGGAGAAAAATATGATGATTTTTCAAAAGTGGTCACATTGTAATGGGTTACCTGCCCAGTAAAAAGATAAAGGAAAATGAGGCCTCGAAGGCGCACTCAAAAGAATGGTCGAGGGCTCGAAGGCGCACTCGAAAAGAAGCGAGGGCTCAAAGGCGCGCTCGAAACGGAAGGTAGGGTTAGGAAATGCATTACCTTGGATGATCAAGGGCTCGAAGACGCACTATTCCAAAAGATGGAAGCTCGAAGGAAATAAGGGCTCAGAGGTGCACTCGAAAGGGAATGAGGGCTTGAAAGCCCACTCAAAAGGAGGTAGGATAGGAAATGCATTGCCTTTGATGGTCGAGGGCTCGAAGGTGCGCTAAAAAAGAAATGGGTTGAAGGCTTGAAGGCGCACTCAAAAGGAGGTATGGTTAGGAAACGCACTACCTCAGGAATGAAAAATGAAAGGTGGTGGAAAAACACAGAGATTTTTTTGGTGGCCTAATTCTCATAGGCGGCCTGCCCAGGTTGAAAATTTCTCAAAAATGAAAAATTTTCAACAGCAATTTCGATCTTTGGCCATTTCAAGTTGGCCTTCCACTTGATGGATTTCGTTGGAATTTTCTCATATGAAAATTTGCAAAAAACTCATATTTCCAATGTCTCAAAGTTTAGATGATATGCATGCATCTTTACCTGATTTAAAATATAGGCCCCCCATTTTTTCTTAGTCTTCTCGTTGCTTGGTTGGTGAGATCTTGCTATCTGATTTGAGTTATCTTTGTCATTTGGCTTTCTAGCCCACTCGAGTTAGCCCATATAAGTCTTTTTCCATATTTGTTTGCACAACTCAGCCTTTGTGGTGCCCATCATGACCCACTTGCTTGCTAAAGATTTTTTTTTTTTTTTTTTACTCGTCAAAATAATTTGAGAGGATCATTCATTACCCCTTGTCTCACTGCTAAAAACATTCAGTATCACTTGCTGAAAGGATCAAGCTGTCTTTTGTACACCAAAATGCCCCCTTGTCTACTTGAAGGGAATTACTATCTCGTTTTCTTGAATTTTTCCTTCTAAGCACAATGTTGCCCCCTTGCATTGGTCATCGCATCTAAGTGTGCTCCATCAGTGACTTGAACAAATAATGGTTTTAAGAGGCCATTCTCTCATTTCTCTTCTTTTCAGTTTGGTGAAGGATATACGGGTCTAGAATGAATCTTGAAATCTTGATCGTGCATTTTGAAAACAAAAATTATTTTGATATGAATCTTGAAAATTAAGGGTTACAGGGGTGAAGATTTCTCATCGTGGATGTCTGCATTGCCGCTCAATAATCTGACGGTCCTGAGATTGACAGGCTGCAGCAAGAGCAGACAACTCCCAACACTTGGATGTCTTCCTCGCCTTAAGATTCTAAAGATGAATGGAGTGCCTAATGTGAAATGTATAGGCAATGAGTTCTACAGCAGCAGTGGCAGTGCAACTTTACTATTTCCAGCACTAGAAAAACTCACTCTATCCAGTATGGAAGGTCTTGAAGAATGGATGGTACCAGAAGGAGAAGTTGTTGCAGTATTTCCTCGTCTTGAAAAGTTGAGTGTTAAGAGTTGTGGCAAGTTGAAAAGCATTCTGATATGTCTTCTTTCATCTCTTGTAGAATTTAAAATTGACGGATGTGATGAACTTAGATATTTGTCTGGTGAATTTCATGGTTTCACGTCTCTTCGAGTTTTAAGTATATGGAGGTGTCCAAAGCTGGCATCCATTCCAAGCGTCCAACGTTGCACAGCCCTGGTGGAATTGAACATATATGAAAGCCCTGAGTTGATCTCAATTCCTGGTGATTTCCGAGAATTGAAATATTCTTTGAAGAAACTGACTGTTGATACTTGTAAATTGGGAGCTCTTCCAAGTGGACTACAATATTGCACATCTCTAGAGGAATTACTGATATGGGATTGTAAAGAGCTTATCCATATCAGTGATTTACAAGAATTGTCTTCGCTTCAAATATTACAGATTAGAGGTTTGTGATAGCTCATCAGTATTGAATTGGCATGGTTTACGACAACTGCTTTCTCTTGTTGAATTAGAAATCACCATGTGTCCCAGTTTGAGTGATTTCCTAGAGGATGATTGCTTGGGCAACCTCACCCAATTGGAGTATTTGAGCATCGGTGGCTTGTCAGAGGAGCTGGAGGCTTTTCCTGAAGGAGTTTTAAACTCAATCCAACACCTCAACTCGAATGGCTCCCTTAAAAGACTTGAGATACATGGATGGGATAAACTGAAGAGTGTACCGCATCAACTTCAACACCTCACTGCCCTTGAGGAATTGTATATACTTTATTTCGAGGGAGAGGGATTTGAGGAAGCATTGCCAGAATGGTTGGCCAACCTTTCTTCTCTTCGATCTCTTTGGATTCATAATTGCAAGAATCTCAAGTTTCTGCCCAGTTCAACAGCCATTCAACGCCTCTCCAAATTAAACAAATTGCATATCTGGGCATGTCCACTTGTATCAAGAAATTGTAGAAAGGAGAATGGTTCTGAGTGGCCCAAGATTTCTCATATCCCATCAATCTATATAGAGGGTACACGTGTACAGGTAAGTTGGTATTTAAATACTTTTTTTTTTGTTACTTTGTATGCAAAGGATTGTTTTTCTATGATAACCTAAATTTGATTCCGTACACTATCACATGCAAAGGATGGTATTACTTGGCCAGCACCGTAGACTATCAGCTGTAAATAGATGCATAGAAATCCATAAGAACAAAGAGAAAATTATTGTAATAAAAGAAATGATTATTCATCCTGATTTGTTTTTTATATTATAGAAACCATGTAGAAGCCCCGTTTTTTGTCTCCTCAATCGATATCATCCTTCATTTTGCAGTTTAGCGTTGTTTTTCTTTCCTCCACTAACAAGAAACTGGTTGTTTTAACTATTGTACGTGCAGTGGAACCCCAAATACTGAAGGAAGTCATGGAATGGTTATTCAAAGCTTTTGCAGAATAGTGTTTGTCAGTCTAGATGGTGGATAAATGTGTGAATTCACGAAGATAGAAGAGCTTAATACGGGCATGGATGTGAATTTTTATCTGTATGCAGTGTAACTTCTATTACTTTATATTAGATTTTGTTTTTTAACATTTAAGAAATCTATTTTTATGAGTTTATATATGCTGATAAATGTTTTTCAAAGCTGAATTTTCAAAATGTAGAATGACCATTGTTCTTCATGGATAGATGGTTATGCTGGTGTACTGTAAATTTCTGAAGATTTATTCTACCTTCTACCTTGTAATTCTTCCGTCAATCCGTCCCTCTTTTTTTTCCTCTTCTAAGAACTTAAACAGCTGAAATAAGTCATAAAGGCCATGATAAGAAAAATGTTTCACTTCACAAAGTATATTCAAACATTGATAAGTGACATAAATCTCAAAGTGAAAGCACATGAATCTATAGAAAGGCTTCTGCCGTACAAGTATCGATCACTCCAAATAGACAGAGGTTATTGCTTAGGAACTAGGATTGCTAACTGATACGATCACAATTCACAATTTCAAAAACTAAGGCTTTATAACTACACTACCTGGAAAAAAAAAAAAAAAAAACCAGAAGTGTTTCAAGGATAATCCTGATCGCCATGGTATTGCTGTGGTAAAATACCAAAGACCTACTCAAAGTGGATGCAATGCTCAGCATAATGACACCCAAGATTAAGAATATAAGACGATATAAGAAAATTGCAGAACAATAGCAAAACAAATTGCTAGCATAAAAATAAAGTAACGAAAACTTGACTTGTTAATCCTGAAAACAACAAGAAGAACAGAAATGGTAAAACCAACCCTCTTCAATCGATAGCTCAAGGGTTTCTGAGGATACACCAACCATTCTTATATCTAATGACTTGTGGTCAAAAGGTGGCATGGATCGAACCCACCAACCACCCTTATCAATTTTCTCCCACTTTTCCTGCGGACACATCCCTATCGCACAAGAGGCATTCCAGCAAAGAAAATACATCAATGGCTCTTAAATTTCCAGTTCAATAGCTAGTGCCTAATGCCTAGGTAAGAAAAGGCAGTCAAACACATTGCCATTTTCGTAACAGAAAAACTCACATGTGAAAACATGCCTTAACATGGGGTCTGCGAAAACTGGAGTTAAAAGGTGAGAGTTTGAGCTTCAAAGAATGGGAGAACTTGTTCAAGTGTTTAAGCCTTGGCATCCCATTGATATAAATTCTTTGGTTTCAGAGGAGAATAAATGCAGCAGCAGGAGGGGATCCCCCACAAGAAAACATGTGGAAAGGAGCTTGGAGGATCTTAGCATGTTAGTTTTGGCTTATAAAGAGGAACACAATCACTTCAAAATTGCATTTCAATCTCCCAATATGATGCTTCATATTTAACAACCAAATCAAACCATAGGACAATAGTATTTTCCAAGCTAGAACTGTTTGCACCAGCAAAGTAAGTTTCTTCTTCTGCTCAATGTTCCCTTCAAAAAAGATCCCATGATTTTTAACTTCTAGGTTATTGCTTCTTCCTCATCAATGTCTCATTGTATGTATGCTCTCTCAAGATTTTCTAATAGAGGCTTATTCGCTTCATGCACGACTGAATTTCTTAAGTCTAGTTTTCCAATATCTTTCACCTCAAAGAAACAAAGATCACAACAGAAGCACATGTGCTACACAACAGGCTGGAAAATTCAAGGAAAATAACCAAAAAAAATGAAAAAAGAGAGAATAAAAGCCTCTTAAAATAAGTACATTGATGCAAGTCATATCATTCTATCTTTATATGTTGATGACATGATTATTACTAGTGATGGCATTGATGATATTTTAATTTTGAAGACAGATTTGACTAGATAGTTTGAAATGAAGGATTTGGGTTATCTTCGATATTTCTTAGGTATTGAGGTAGCTTCCTCACCCAGAGGTTATCTTCTTTCTCAATTAAAATATGTTGCAAATATTCTTGAGTGTAATAGACTTAGTGATAATAAGACTGTAGATACTCTCATTGAGGTTAACGCAATGTATTTTTCTTCGGATGGTTTACCATTGACAGATCCTACTTTATACTGTATCATTACTCGTCCATATATTGTATACGTTGTTCATGTTATTAGTCAATTTGTTTCTTTTCCTACCATTGTTCATTAGACAATTGTTCTTTGTATTTTATGATATCTTTAAGGTATAGTCTTTTGGAGTCTTTTACTTCAATCCACCTCTTTCTTGGAGCTGAGTACATACTCTGATGCTGATCATGGTAGTGATCCCACATATCGTAAGTTTATTGCCAGTTTCTATATCTTTCTAGGTGATTATCTTATTTCTTGAAAGAGCAGGAAATAATATATTATTTCTCAATCCTCAACCAAAGCAGAATATCGTGCCATGACATCTACTACCAAGGAGATTGTTTCGTTACGTTGGTTACTTATTGATATAAGAGTTTTCATTTCTCATCATACTCCTATGTATTGTGACAACCAGAGTTCTATTTAGATTGCTTACAACTCGATTTTTCATGAGTGAACTAAGAACATTGAGATTGATTGTCATCTTACTCATCATCATCTCAAACATGTCACCATTACTTTGCCTTTTATTCCTTCTTCCTTGCAGATTGTAGATTCTTTTACCAAGTCGCATTCCATCTCTTGTTTTTATTTTCTAGTTGGTAAACTCTCGATACTTATAGCTGCTGCATCGTGAGTTTAAGGAGAGATGTTAAATAATACACTTACTTTTTTATTTATTTATTAAGGGTAGAATAATATTTTTAGTTTAACCTATATATAATCTCTTTTATATTAGGTTAACTTGAACACTTTAGAATAAACAGATTAACGAGAATTCTAATCTTTTTTTCTTTTATGTTCATATTTTTTTGTGTTAATCCAAATTAATTTAATAGAGATATTTCTCATGTGAAACCAAAACAAGATAAGAAGTCTAAAGGTAAGTATTTCCTGTTGTTTTCAGTATCTTGATTCTAGATTTTTGATGAATTAGGATAATTGCAATTAACCCTTTGAAATAAAAGTATTTAGAAAAATTATAATTTTAATATTATTATATTAAAGTTGATGGAAATAAATTTTTGATTCATATCATATACTTTTCATATTTGTATTATAGAAGAAATTTTTTAAAAATAAAATCCATTGCAAAATAATTTTTAAATATTATCATATAATATTATGTTGGGTAATAAAAGATATTTGGTGAATTGAGATTGGGATCCACTCCCTTAAATCTCTATTTATTTTCTTTATTGTAAAAATAAAATTCCTAGAAAGCAACTGGCCGACCAACTACTTACTTTCATCACAATATGTTTAACTCAAATATATATATATATATATATATATAAAGAAAGAAAAGACTAATTGACTATAAGATTAGTATGGCTAGCTTACTCCAAAAACACAAACATCTAAGAAAATGCAATTAATTGTTTTTTTTTTTAATCCTTCATTATCAAATTCAACAACTTGCTTCATTAAAAAAAAAAACAATAAAGAAAGACTTCGGCAGAGAGTAGACATAAAGTAATTTTTAAAATGAAGGACCCGAGCAATGATGATGGATATGATAGGTTGTCAAACTTATATATGCTTGGGCTCAGCATTTAGCTAGGTCCAAGAATATTGGGTCTAGCAAATTAATAGACTTGAATATACTTGAGATCAACGTTTAGCTAAGCCTAAGAATGCTAGATCTTGCAGATTATCAGACCCATATATGTTTAGATTCAGCACTTGGTTGAGCCAAATAATGTTGGATTATTATCCTGCCTCTAGTCCCTTTAAATAAGGATTTAGATAAAAATAAAACATGTTGATCCATCAAAAGTGTTATCATAGCTTGCTTATTAGGTACATAAACAAATAGAATTTTATCTCACATTGAAAATGTAAGAGGTTTTATTATAACTTATAATATGAGGGACACCAAATCAATTGATTTAGATGTTGGAAGGAAGATTTGAAGGGAAAGCCAAAATTTATATATACAAATGATGATACTCGGCATTTAGCACTATGTAAAAATATATAATTTTTTATTTTTCAGAATTAATTAATTAGACATGATACCTCATGTCAAATTATTCAGTTAATTTTTTTTGAAATGTTGTATTTTCAATTCTATAGACACATTGATCTGAATATATATTATTTTTCTTATAAATATTAGTTTGATACTAACAAAAATCAATTTAGAAAACAATCTTTTTCTCTCTTTATTTTTTCTATACAAACTCTTTATTTATATTTATCATAAAAAAATAGAAATTCTTAAAAAAAATTATAAAAAATGATTTTTATAAGTTTTTAAAACTTTATTATATTTTAAATGTATATTACTTTAACTATAACAACAAATATAGTTAAAGACAATTAATATTTTATAAATAATAATATTCACATCTCAAAACCTATTTATTATACTCCCTAACTTAGCAAAAAGTTTATTATTTGTATAGATTTGATGTACTTAAGAACAATTATAATCAGTGTGTTAATTTTAAGATTCGTAGTCAAGCAAAACTTATCATACAACTTGATAAGCAAAACTTCTTATTCATGCCTTTGAACGACATTAGAGAGGACCATCTCTCATGGAGACTTTGATCTTGCTCTAATTTCGAATAAGATGGAGTGATTGTTTGTTTACGCGGCTGCAGCACCTTGTAAACGTTTGGTTAGGGAACAAAATTATTTACTATTTATGGATCCCACAATAAATTGTGTGTGAAACACAAGAAGAAGGAAAGCAGCTAATTGTTGCTTTCTTGCACAGATGAGAAGTTCAACCATGCTACACTATTCAGTGAACAGTGGAGGCATGCTCCACTGTTCCAGCCAGACTAGGTCCAGACCAACTCATAAAATGCATTGAACTGGGTCCAACCCAGTAAAATAAAAAAATATTTTTTTATTTTTTTTAATTGTGTTTTATTTGAAAAACAAGTGTTTAATGTTATTCAATGACACTTCATAAATTAGACGAATATCACTTGATAATGTAGTATTTGCAGAATTTGATCGCAATCCTAATTGTGTTCCTAATTATATTTTTACGTGATGTTGTTGCGCGTTTAAGAAACCAAGAAAATTGTCTGATGTATTTTAGACATGATAGAATTGTAGATAGTTTAATGGAATAATAAAAAATATTTTATATAAAGTATTATTTATTTCATGATATAATAGCAATAGTTAAATCTACAATATTTAAATTAAAAACCATCAATATTAATATATATATATTTTTAAAATTATTTTGTAGCCTCAATTTCAAAAGTATTCTTAACCAAACATATTAAACTATTTTTTATTCAATCTCAATTTCAACCACAGTTTTAACCAAACATACATAAATACAAAATCAATCTCAATCAAAAATATTTTTTATAAAATAATTTTTTTTTTAAAATCGTTATCACACTATCAAATATACTCGGAGTTTTTAAAATTCTCGCTGCCAAAAGTCAACTTTTTTACTGTTTCAGCAAGGAATTAATGCACTCACTCGTTTCTCTCTCTTTAAGTTCTCGACATTAGAGACATGCATGATCTTCCTCTATATATATTTGTAATTTTGGATTACTTGTTTGATTGTGATTTTTCTTAATGTCGTTCGTGAATCTCATGCTTTAATTTCTAATATAATACTTTGCTCGAAGTCGATAGATAATTTTTCAGAGAACATGCTAATGCAATGTCAACAAAACTAAGCAAAAAATAAGAACAAGGTATGGTGCCAGATCTGCTTATGAAATAAGAACGTATTATAAATTTATAACGCCAAAGCTTCCCACGATCCATGGAGTTTGTCTAGCTTGGCTCCTAAGCTATCGAGTATGAAACATGCCATCAAGATGTTTTTGCCATCAATGTCCGCGAAGAGGCACTGGTTCTATAATTTGTGATGCACTCTGATCTATGCTCTGCATACCATTTGGTCTCTGGTTCAAATGGATTTCTTTTAGCCATGGATACAAGTATAGTGAAGCAATATACTAGGACTAATCTTTGCATAACTTCAGTCACTAATATGGAGGAATGGGTAGACCCGATTTAAGATTGGGTTGATCCAACAAGATGCCAAACATGAAACTAATCAACTTAAAAACTAAAATGTGTTAATGTCATATAACTTTAAAAATAACACAAATTATATGATTTAAGTGTTTTAATTTTTTTTTAAATTCAATTTTAGTACAAAAAGGTTTTTATTATTATTATTTAGTCACTAATTGAGAAAAGTGAGAAAGAGATAACTAGATTTTAGTGATAGAGAAAGAAAAATATTATTGATATCGATTTAGACCATTAAAATGATCGATGTTTTGGTCAAATGGTTCCATTTGACGAGGAGAGTTCATATTAGATGTTTTTTTACTTTTAAAATTTGTGAAAAAACAGATCCAAACTCTATTTGATTTGTGGTTTCGAATTGATTTTGATTTTTGAGATGGTTTTTTTATTATTATTTTTTTTTAAGTCATGGATATGTTTATCATGGTTCATAAGGTGTTTTGAAAAAAAAATGGATTTTTGGGTAAAAAAAACTGAAGTTCTGATTTTTCAATCACCATATTGGCCAAAATCTGAGCAAATCAAATGATATGTTGTCTGATTCTTTAAAAAAAAAAAAACCAATTGCGCACGGGCTTGCTAGGGAAGCCCGCGAGTGGGACTTAGCAAAATGGGCCAAGCGGGCTTGCCTGGCCTTTGCCTTTTTTTTTTTATTCTAAATTATGTTTTTTTTCTATTTTTTTAAATTAATGCTTTTTATATGGTTTTTTTTTCTATATATTTTTTTATATTTAGATTAATACTCCTTCTCTCTTACATTTTGTTTAAAGAGCATCTTTTAAATAATGATTATTATTAATTGTTATGCATTTAAATTTTGAAGAGTTTTTCTAATTCATCTATTTTTTTATGTTTTGAATGTATGAACTTTAATTTTAAAAATAAATAAAAAATTCAAATAATATTTCTAATATGTGCAGTCTTGCATTGTTTTTTTTTATTATTATTTTATTCAGTCAATTTAATTTGTATCTCTATTTCTATTATCATTTGCTTAAAAAAAATATTATTTTAGTAAACAAATTTAGCATATATAACCGAGTAAATGTCACGACTTGCAAAATTAAATATCTTAATTTATATTCATCTCTCAATATTTTATTTTTATTTTTAGTTTTTTTTATGTTTTTTTTTTCATTTATTAACATACATAATTTTCAATTTATTTAATAATATGTATGTATAATTTTTTTTCAATTAAAAAAATTTTAACTACAAAAACATGTTGAAAAAACTTATATATATAATTTTTTTTATTTTAAAAAATATCTAGTCCACGACAAACCGCCGGTCAAGTATCAAGTTTGAATAGATATTATTTTATGAATTTTATTACTAATTTGAACAATCTTCAATGTAATCAAAATTCAAGAATTACGAGGCAAAGGTCACCGAAGCAGGATGAGGCATGCATTCGTGAACGTTAAACTTTGGAGTAATAAGTGGGGTTTCCTATGACAAAAGGATCTAGAGGCCCAAAACGTAACTGTGATGTCGGCCATACCATGGGCCAAGCCCATAAAAGCCTCGATAAATCTTGCACCTAATAAAAGTTCTTGATTTCATCATTATTTTCAGCCCAAAGTCCACCATATGAAAAAAGTATAAAGTTAACAAAAGTTTACATATCTCCGACACCTCCTTTTATTTTTATATTTTAAAAGAATTTTTTTAAAAAATATTTTTTTTATTTTAAATTTTTTTAATGTGTTAATGTTAAAAATAATTTTTTAAAAAATAAAAAAATATTATTTAATACATATACAAAATAAAAACTTTTCTTAAAATAACCATTAATACACTCTCACTCTGGTAATTTCAGCTTCCACTTCCACCAAAAGATCGAGCCACGCAGAAATACCATTTTATGAATAAATCATCAAATTCTCGAAAGCATTTTTCACTGTATCCTATATCATCAGCTCAAAACCACTTGAATTTAGTGCATTACCATTTAATTTCGGCAGCTTGTACTTTAGAACACGTTTTTTTTTTTTTTCTTTTCAGTAAAAAAGCTTTATTACTGCAAAAGATAACAGCATGGCTGTCTTTTTTAAAAAAAAAAAAAAAAATGAAAAGAGAAGCCAGACTGGTCTTCATGTAAGGCTGCAGGGGCCCTTGCTCTGAAGATTGCCTTTGATGATAGCAATGAACACGGCCATATAGAATGCAGTCCTAGACAAGGGCCAGCACTTTACAGGTCCCATTAAACGGGACGAATCTGTTAATATGGATCACAGCAGCCTACTGTGTGAAAAGAGGAAACAACCTTTCTATTAAAAAAGGTACATGTTCTGATACAAGGCAGTTCGCAGTACAAAGAAGAACATGATAAATTTAAGATCAAATAGGGGCTGCTACAGAAGAAAAACATCTACTTAATGGTGATATAGCGATTTGTTCCATGTCTAGCCCAGTAATCCTTGAGATCAAGAGGGATAGAAAGATCATGACCTTCTGCTGCCAGCCGACTAAGCAATCTTGTGAAGACATTACCGCTCATCTTCCGGCCACCAACTCGGGCACGTCGCTTATTTGGCATCTGTGGTAGTGGATATGATGACACGGTTGTTGTGCAACAGGCTGACTGCCACCCACCACTACCCCATTTGTAGCATTGCCTGGGAACTCCAGTGCATGAACACACAGGTGCTGTCATGGTGGTCTCATCAAAATTGATGAGGTTTAAGCCCACATCCTGACTGTCCCACTCAACCTTAATTTTCTTCCCATCAGATGCACCTTGCTTATTCAGATCCTCGCTCACTCTATTCCCCTTCCATGTTGACTTGGCTGCCTTCAATCCAACTGCCTTATTTTCCTTTGATCGCTTTGTCTGGCGTGACTTTGCATTTTCAGCAGGAACAGATGATATAGGCAAGGCATTGGTGACGTGCATTTCCCCCGAGTCAAGAGCTTCTGACATGTCACTTGAGTGGTAAACTGGATGGGGTATGCGCTTTGATCCTCTTTGGCTTCCACCACTCAACGGATAGTTCATTGCATTTTCCTGGTATTGAATCGCCGCTAGAGCATTGTCTCGCTCCATCAAGGCTTTATCCCGTTCAGCAAGGGCCTTCTCCCGCTGCTGGATTGCTTCATCTCGTGCAACCAAGGCTTCCTTCTTTTCAGCAAATGCCAAATTGCGTTCTCGAATGGCATCATCCCTCTCAATGAGGATGGTCATTATCTTCTTATTCATCACTAAGGCATTAGTTTGCTCCTTCACTTGATTTCGAGGCATCATATTCCACTGAAAATTACATTGTCTTAAGCTTATATTCATCTGAAATTTCATGGCAAAACAATCAAAAAAATCTACAAGGATCTGAGGCAAATATCTTCTTACCGGAGGGTGAGGGTGAGCTGTCTTGTAATAGTCTATCTTATACCTTCCATTTTGATGTTGCCCGCCATCCTCCATCTTGAACCCACTTAAATATCAGTTAAGCAGGAATCAGTATCAACCTACCACTCACTGTTGAATGTTCAGTTTGGGCATCCACTAAGCTTCCGGGAAGAAAATATATCTCCTATTTTGGAAAAAAAGAAAACCAAAAGTATGATTTCAAGTCTTCTACAAATTGCATCGAGAAAAAAGAAGAAAGGACCGCACAAAAGTAACAAAGAAATGCCAAAAAGTAAAATATCACAAGGCTTCTTCAAAAAGACGAAAGTAGCTTTAGATAAGTTGAAAAAAAAAATCCAAATAAATCAAGCATTATCCAACTCTACACACACGGACACACATACAAATCAAGTATCACAGATAAAAGTGCCACCATAAATCCAGTTCCACCTAGACTGCTAAGCATTTCAAAACATCACAAGAACAACTACAAGTAGCCTATTCTCCAGCTCAATGCAGCATTGAGATAAAAAGTTCAGGGTGTATAGTGTAAACCGTATTTTCTGCAATATCCACAAACAGACGAGCAACAGCCATTCTTACCACAAAGATCCTACATCAGTAAACAGCAATCTAACAATAACAAGCAGCGACTTGATCAACGTCGAACTCTTGACACTCGAAAGAAAACATCAAATACTTGCAGTTCCTCCTTACGAGAAATAAACACAAAACCCATGCAATCTCCGCACTCATCTTACAATAATTTTCTTAATTAAAAAACTTTCTTCGCCGGAAACCTTAGACCTATCACTAAAAAAAAAAAAAAAAAAAAGATAGCCCTCGAATAGGAGAAAAACATCAAGCTTCAAACATACCTGATTCGAGCAAACAAACCTCAATAGCTTTAGCAGCTGAAAAGAATAACTCAAAATCTAACAACAACCCATTATTAATCTAAGAAAAAAAAAGTAACTTAATTTAAGTAAAGTAACAAACTTTTCTATGGACAAGTTCAAATTTGAAAAAATCTTACTATAAAAATAGGGTTTTTAAGCCAGAGATGAATGTCAAGATCAGGAACATACAGCATACGAAACCTCATAGAAATTAGAATGAATGATGACGTTAAAGGGAGACACAGATCAAAGAATAAATTTATGAACTTACTGATTTATGTTATCGAAGAAGTTACATAGATTTTGAAGAGAGAGTTTCCTGTCTGGCTTGGGAGGGAGGGAGGGAGGGAGATGGCCGATGGGGTTAATGTGGTGAATTTTAGAGAACCGAGATGACCACGGGTTTCTCTCGCGCTCTCACGGCAAAAACTGTCGTATTTAGCGTTTGCTTTATGTCGTTTCAGTACAGAGGATAAAACGCCAATTATGTAATTCACTTTTTTTTTATCACTTCACGGCAACTTGCTTACAATTACGTTCTTATTGAAGTGAATATTGTTTCATAATTAATAATAATAATAATAATAATATCAAATGTAACAAAATGTAAATCACCCGTATTTAAAAAGGAATTATCCTGGATATCTTAATCCTGGCTTGCATCTTACCATGTCGTAATTTTATGGTTTCAAACTCGAAATAATTCTAAATTACGGTCCATTATCTAATAATATTGTCGTATTTTATGATAGTTTTAATAGTATTTTAAATAAAATTATAAAATTTTTCATGATATAATTTAAAATAATATTTTTAAAAAATTAAATTAAATTTGAACATCCATTAATTTACCTTAAAACACAAGCCATGTTTATTTTTCAAGTGTTTTGAGTTTATAATTATACATGGAAAAAAAAAAACCAATGGAGAGTTTCATAACATTTGTAGTACGGTTTGCTTAATGGAATAGCGGTGTAATTTAAATAAAATAATTTTTAAGAGGATAATAATAGTTATTTTTTAAATTATTTTAAATTTAAAAAATATATTAAAATATTTTTTATTTAATTTTTATAAATTATTTTTAATTTAAAAATATGTTTAAAATAATTTTTTTATTTAATTTTTATAAATTATTTTTAACATCAATACATTAATACATCAAAACGATCTAAAAACACAAAAACATTAATTTAAAATAAAAAATAAAATTTAATTTAATTTAATTTTAAAAAAAATATTTTTAAAACATAAAAATAAATGAAGTCTTGGTAAAATCATTATATTATAGAACAATATTAAAATATTATAAATATATATACATGTTTTTTTATTAACATGGGTGTCTGAGTCAGCTTATGTTTACTTAATCAAATATATTATTATTTATAATGTATTTGAAGATTTTACAATCATGATTTGCCGAAATACATGTATAATAATTATTAACTTAGTATTAAGCTCGTAAAAAAAATATATATATATTACTTGTATGGTTGAAAAATAAAGTCACATGTATTTAGATATAATCTCCTAATTTTTTTTCTATATTATTTTTTAAAATATAAAAAAAATTCTATTTTAAAATCAGCTACTTATAAATTTTAATGAAATAATTTTTTTTAATAACACTATTTTAATTTCTACAATAAAATATTGGAGTAAGAGTATCGAACCATGAATTGCATGGCTTCAGCTCTTTTTTTTCCCTTACAAACTCTTCTCAATTGGTTTTTTATTAAATTTTATATAATAAAGTAATGCAAATTTTATAGATTTTTTCTAATATATATATCTTATAGATTTTTTTTTTATAGAATCACACGGTTGAAATTACCTTGAAAATGATTTCGGAAAGAATCTAAAGCTAAAACCAATAAATATTATAAATGACTTTGGACGGTCCTCGTGAATGGGTCATGGACGAGTGCTATTACTACCATGTGAGTCCCGCATCAATTTCTCTTGAACAACGTGATTCCTTAAACTCCCGATTTAAATACCGATTCTCTGTTTTGGTCAGATTAATGGTTCACAACTCTTAAAGCTGAGTTCTTTAATCTGGGTTTCTGTTAAAAAATGGAACCTGGGCTTGTGGAGTTGTTGAGAGCAGCTTGGATTGCTGGGACATTGCCTATACTCATAGCTTCACTGCCATGTTCCCGGCTGGGTTCATTTCATGGACTTGTTTTGGGGTTTGCAAGAAGAGGAAAGATCATGAAATCATCATCTCATCACGTAAGTTCTGAGATTTTCCTGTTTCCTTGAATACTATGATTTGTTTAACCTCTGTGAGATAGATTTGTTGGGTTTAGTTTGGTCGGGTCGTTTTCTTACGTTTAACTGGTAATATAAAGATAATTACTGTTTATGTAGCCTACGTTGCATGTTTTCCCCTTCTAATGCACTGAAAAATAATACAGAAACCCATTTTAAGATGAACGTGGATTGAATTTAATGATAGCTTGTAGATTATCGAGGTTTGTAATGACTGGTTGGAAATTGATTCATCAAAGTTTCTAATTTACTGTTTTTTGGTTTGTAGAAATTCACTGTTCCTCAAAGATTCTTTTCTCATTTCTATGTGGTGGCTGTGGTGTGGACTACTCTCTTGCTTATTGCAACATGGATTTATGCACATAGAATGGCACCGATTGCTTCTGAGCCGTTTTTCTACTCTGATTTAGGCAGCTACTTGGCAGGACGTTCAAACACTTTTTCATTTCATCGATCACAGCTGATTAATTCAGAGAATAAATTCAGGGTTTGGCTTTCTGTGTTTCTGCTCCTGTTAATGGAAGTTCAAGTCTTGAGGCGTCTTTTTGAGACGTTATATGTATTTAAATACAGCCCCTCAGCTCGGATGCACATTTTCGGCTATCTTACTGGTCTATTGTGAGTTTCTTGAAGCCCTCTGATCCAGTTCTTTTGCTGCAGCCTTTCTGCCCATGACATGCACACACAATGTCAAATTGCTGTTGGAAACATTTTTTTCCTCGAATATTTTATACTAGATCCGTGCTGGTTAATATGCTTTCTACCATATTGCCAAACAGCCTTGTGAACAAATCAAATCACGTCATAATCCATGTCTGTGATCTAAGCACTTTCCAGTACAATCTGTTTCTTCCTTTTGGTTTACCATGAATTTGTTATTCATGAAGACATGTTCTAAAATGTTGTATTGGTTTATATTTTCCTTTTGAGCTTAGTTTCTACACAGCAATGCCCCTGACACTCTGCTGTACTTGTGCGCCTAATGTATTCAAATTTGGCACAAGTGAAGTGACGGAGTTCATTGTTAAAGGCAGAAGCTTAATGCAAGCCATTGAATTTGATTGGTGGGACTTTGTTAATCCTTTTTCGAAGCTTGGATGGTGCCAATGGATTGGTGCAGCTATATTTCTCTGGGGTTGGATTCATCAGCATCGTTGCCATGCAATTCTTGTGAGTATCACTGTTTCATGATCAGTCACTAGTCAGATGGCAATATCACTTCTCTTAAAAAAAAAAAGGGGAAAGCAAATTAATTGCTTACTTTTCTGGCAGAATTTGTCAAAAACGTTATGCATGTAGCTATATTATGACCAAGGTGAGGTTCTAAACTGGTGGTTAATAGCTATAAGTTAATTAAAAATGAACGAAGATATAGTGGACACTGGACAGGATACTTCTCCTTGCTTTGGATGGGAAAGTTGGAATGTTTATAACTCATCTATTCAAGAAATATTACCTTGTAAACATTTGTAACTAATTGATACCATAAAAGCTTAATCTGATAGGTTGGTAGTTACAGCTACAAAAAGGAAGTTTGTGGAAATCAGATGATCTTCCGTGAAATGAGGTCAAACAACTATATGTTTTCAGGTGGGCGTCACTTCCCTTCTGATGCTCGTATGAGATATGTGATTCATTTATTGGTAGTGTGTGTTGCTGTTGTCGTGGTGATACCAAAGCTTGAAACGTGGTTGAGTGTTTTGAGTTGCAAATCCAAACCAAATGGCCAAGGAGCTTTGGATATTGGTATTGTTCTCTAGTTGTATGATGAAACATGCTAGTTTCCTGAATGTTCTACCTCTTATCTCTATTAATGCACTGTGGAACTCATTTGACTTGATGCACTGTTTGACTGGTCTTAAGACCATCTGACTTTACAGTCAGCCATGAGAATGAGTTAATAGAAAACATTGTATCTGCATGTGCAGGCCCTGAACTCTATTCTCTGTTTCTTATAATCCTGTTTATCAAATCAACTTGTTTCAAGTATCATCATAAATTGGGTGATATCAGCTTACCAGGCACCCATCAATGTCCAGCTATCTTTACTTTTTTTTTTTTTTTTTTTTTGAGGAAAAGGGAGGCCAAGTTGTTGCAAAATTAAGAGACTAGCATACATTCTCACCTTCATTATCATGATGGTTAATTAGGGCTCACTAAGGGAACATGTGGGAAAGGTTGATGAATATGTAATACCCCGTGGTGATTGGTTCGAGATTGTTTCATCTCCACACTATTTGGCAGAGATTGTACGTTCCTCTCTCTCTCTCTCTCGAGCTCATTTGTGATTTACACACAGTAATTGAGTGAAATTGAGGTGCAGAGGGCTCACACTTCATTTTTATGCTAATGATACAGGTTATATATGCTGGCATAGTTTTTGGTAGTGGAGGGGCAGACCTCACCATTTGGTTGCTTTTCAGATTTGTGGTATCTTCCTCTTTACATTCACAAGATGTCTCTCTTTTTTCCCTCATTGTAGCTTTCCTTATGTTCTACGAGAGCTGAAAGTTTGTGTAATGTGTTGGATGCAGGTGTCAAATCTGATATTTGCAGCTGCAGAAACACATAGGTGGTATCTTCAGAAATTTGACAATTATCCAAGCAACCGTGTTGCAATTATTCCATTTGTATGATAAAATTTCAAAGAACACGTTTCCCATTGTTGCATGTTGTTGCCATCATGGCTACCACAAATTCTTGACATGTGATGAGAAAATTTTCGTAGAGAATCAAATTAGTTTGATTGGTGAGTATTTGTATCACTTGAAAGACGGGGTTTTGGTGAGTGTTCATGGGATGCCTAGATGTCCTTGCAGAAGCATTGAATTCTATTTGATTGTGTTTTTCCTGTAAGCTGCTGACATCTCGTCCAATTCGATGGTGCAAGGACTAAAAAATTGAGCAATGTGATTTCCTGATCTGTTCATACAAATTGTTGCTCGACTATAATTTGATAAAACCACCAATGAAGTGAATCAAGCAGGCTGTAAAGGAAGAGGTCATGTAAATATATGCTATGAATCTTCCCTTGACCACGATGTCAACCACAGTTTCACAAAACCAAGTACAGTAAGGAAAATATCCGGACTGCTATTATTCTGAGCAGGACACAAGGGAACGTTTTCCAAGGATATAATCATGGACATGATTAATCTGACAAATTTATCCCCCAAAACTTGGCAAGTTGGTTGGTCCTGTAGCTTCTGTCCAGCTCTTTCAGCAGGTCCGTATCCTCTCTGGATAATTCAAAGTCGAAAACACCATGATTTTCCTTCAGTCTCTCGACGACTGTGTTTCGTTGGATGCCCACAGGAGAACAATCCAGGCCATGGTTTTCTTATACTTTTCTGCCAGACCCTGATCACAGAAACAAAAACAGAGAATTTAAGACTGTTGATGAAAAGCACCAGAGAAGAATATTTTCTTCTGAGGTATTGATAATCAGTAATCCACCCGAAAAGAAATAACATGCCTTCAGAACATGATCATCCAAACATGATAAAGAGCCAAACAATTCAGTATTGGCTACAGCACCTCCAAGAGCAGTATGAGCCGTCACCCAGATGCCCTGCTTCTGACAGAATTTGATAAGCGAATCACGCTGGAAGTAGGGGTGAGTTTCAATCTGATTCACAGCAGGCTTCACTTTAGAGTAGGCTAAGCAATCTCTAGTTAGAAAGATGTCATAGTTGCTGCAGTGGAAACTTTGTATCGGACCACAATTCTATAGCAGCCATATGAACAAATTCAATTTTTAGACATATCCATACGAATGATAAAGTGAATGATTAGGATACCACCTGCAAGTGCTGCACTACAGATCCAGTCCGTAATTAAGTTTCAATTAATGTAATTCAAGCAGACGCGACAAGAAGAATGGATATATTCAAAATAAGGTTCCAGGTTACGGGTATCCAGCTATCCATAGTATTTTTTTGATGAATTGTATCCACAGGTTAGCCTTATAGGCTGTGTCAACTCACCTGATTCCAATGCTACGAACTAAGACCGTGGAAACCAGATCTTCCATGGCCTGCTAGGTGGTTTCCATGGATATGATTGTGTCAATGCCCTGCACTCCATCCTCATCCGTTGCACTGCCAGTCTTACCAACTCCTGTGTGCATGCAAACACAGTAAGAAGTTTGGCATTTCCTTCCAAAAACTGGAGTCTACATTTAGAGTTTCATCCATTTCCTTCCAAATTCAGTATTCAAGACAACATCTTTGGCATTCATATTTTCATCATAAGAACCTACTGTCATTGTCTTAAGGAAATATAGACTGATTTGTATAGATATATGAAGTAACAATAAAACAGAGTGTTATAAGCACCGATATGCTTTGTGGCTATGGGGAAGTGAATAAGGTAGAGATCAAGGTAATCAAGCTGAAGCTTCTTTGAACTATCCCTGCACGCCTCAACAGCATGTCCTTGGTCTGAATTCCATAGCTGCACCCATGTTCAAAGCGAGGAAATGACAGCAACATAAAATGAGATGTTAGCCAACAAGAAATTGCATTTGTCCTCTTGAACCACAGATCCTCTTTTTTTTAACCCAAGAAATGGGCTAGGAAAACATCTATGATTAAAGTAAACCTTGGTGGTAACAAAAAGATCCTCCCTCTTGACAAGTCCGGTTTTTATAGCTTCAGCAAGTGCCTCCCCTGCTTCTGCTTCACTCTTGTAAGCGGCTGCAAACAAACACATTAACTGGTCAAATCCCACTTGCCTGTTAAACACCTTTTAAAGCATAAGAATATATAGCAACTAGCAGTACCTATTCATGTAAGAAAACAAAAACTTCAGCATTGGTTCACGCAGGCAATCAATCAAAACTTGTTTGTTGGATCATTTTTGGGTAAAACAAATGTATAAATGCACATATAATATGTATGAATTAAACTTAATTTCATTCAAAAATGCTTTTATATATATATATATATATATATATATATATATATATATATATAGCTACACCTTTTCTTGTTAAGTACTCAAAACTCGTAGTTTTTAATTTAGTGTTCGATGTTATGATAACGATTGTTTTTTAAAGTGTTTTTTACTTGAAAATGTATTAAAATAATATATTTTTTTATTTTTTTAAAATTTATTTTTAATATCAGTACATCAAAATGATTCAAAAATACTAAAAATAATTAATTTAAAAATTTTTAAGTTTTTTGAAAAATACACCACACCGTAATAACAAACACTTTGGATTGCTATCTTTCAAGTATTTCAAATTATTAGATTGAATTTAAACTTAAACAAATGTTGGGGACTAATTTGTAGTTATGCCCATTTTCTTTAATGGACCCATCAAAATTGGCCCATGCTACACCATTAAAAAGCCCAAGACTATTTATTTTCTTATAGCAAGCTCAATCCAATAGATCCGATTGGGCTTCATTTGATCGAAGCTTGGATTTAAAACGCCGACATTTTATATACTTCTATTTATTTATTACCTTCCTCTCGCTCGTTTTTTCTCTAGCAAAGCACAGAACAGAGAGATCCAAGAAATTTTCAACTCCAAGAATCTCTGTTCGGTTCAGATCTAAACGACACCGTCTCAGATTTAGTGATCAATCATGTCTACTTTCAGCGGTGACGAAACTGCTCCGTTCTTCGGCTTCCTTGGCGCTGCTGCTGCCCTCGTCTTCTCATGTAAACAATTGCATATCTTCCTTCTGCTTCTATTCTATTTTTTCATTATTTCGTTATTTATTTGCTTTAATTTTCATGTCCTTGATCGGTTCCCGAGAAATTGAATTGCTAGGCTTATGATTATCAGATCGATCTTGATGCAATTTTACGAGTCTCAAGTGATTTAATTTTAGTTTGATATTATATCAGTTGCAATTATTCGTTAAATTTGAAGATTAGCGGTTGTTTATCCGTAATTAATAAGTGCTATTGATTTTAATATTTTTTAATGACCCTGGAAAAGACGTGCTTGATTTAAATTTTGATTCGATAAGCTTTATATTACAGAACCATTTTGCTTAATCAATATTAGATTTTTGACTAATTACTTAGATCTGGGGAACTTTTGAACCTATCCATGTGTTTTGTTTGTTTGGTGTAAATATTGGTGTTTGTATAGGTATGGGAGCAGCGTATGGAACAGCTAAGAGTGGAGTTGGTGTGGCGTCGATGGGAGTGATGAGGCCCGAGTTGGTGATGAAGTCGATTGTTCCAGTTGTTATGGCTGGTGTGTTGGGTATTTATGGGTTGATTATTGCGGTTATTATTAGTACTGGAATTAACCCAAAGGCCAAGTCTTACTACCTTTTTGATGGGTATGCACATCTCTCGTCTGGTCTTGCTTGTGGCCTCGCTGGGCTTTCTGCTGGGATGGCCATTGGCATCGTTGGTGATGCCGGTGTCAGGTATGTTAGCCATCTTTTTTTGTCTAGAAGATATGCTACAGCGTTTGATTTCTGTTGTTAACTAATAAAGTGTTGGTATGGTTAAAATGTCTCAACCTGTATTTATTTTTGACAAGCGTGGTACATTGTTATTTAGTTTTGTTGCTGGGGTGCTGTCCTGTTCTTCAGTTTTTTAACTTATGATCTGGGTGCAACTTTTATTCCCTTGATATGATGCAGTGGTTCTTAAATCTTTGAGATTTGTTGTCTAGTTTTGCTGCACAAACCTTACAATGTCTGGTTGTTTTTCTGTAAATTTAAGACCATGAGAATTCTTGGATGAGACTGCATGGTACTTGCACAGGCAAATTTTCTGTTCTTGTGTAATATCTCTTGTACTTGCAAGATTGCTGTTTAGGGAGAATAATCGTTTGATTCGCAATCCATTCTGATACGTTTTGCTGTTTTTTTCACAGAGCTAATGCTCAACAGCCTAAACTTTTTGTTGGAATGATCCTTATCCTCATCTTTGCTGAAGCGTTGGCACTGTATGGCCTTATTGTTGGCATCATCTTGTCATCCCGAGCTGGCCAGTCCAGGGCAGAATAAGAAGGGTGATTGCTAACTACTGCTATTCATTTATAGCTTGTCAGTGTCGCTTAGGAGAAAAAACTGTGGTTTGCAGATTATTGAGGGTTGGGCAGCACTTTCAGCATCCTCAAATATCTTCTCATGGAAGTGTCTGCTCTGCCAAGCATTTGGTGGTTTCGTTGTGCTGTTTGCAGGAGTAGGCTTGCGATTTATCCGCAAAATAAAAGCTTTTCAAGCTCGCCATGTTGGGTTCTGTCAATGATTGTATTTTGCAGACCATAAAACTGTTATACAAATTTCCAATCTTGACTTTTGTACCTGTGATCATATTATTTATTGAAGTCTTATTTTACAACTTAAAAGTTTGGTTGCCTGCAAACCTAGTGTGTGCTTACATAACTTCACTCCTCTTCTCCACGGAATGAGAGGCTCGAGGCAGTGTTTTTCCCTACAATCATTCTCATTATTGACAGGTTTTGAGATAGGAAGTTTCTCGATATGATTTAACATGCTAATGGCTTAATGCTGAGTTATATTTGCATGTCATATCACTGTTAACTTTGCAAGAGTAGATGTGATCTGTGATGCAATTGGATGTTTCGTGGAAATTTCTCAAGGGAAAGTTCATTCGTGCCAGGATCAAGCCGTCAACTGTCGACAGGACAAAACCTGTGCACGTGATGTTATACCCAACATGTTCCCAAAGTGTTGTTCAGTGTAATGGGCTCTGCCAGTAGAACATCTCATCTGTAAACAAAATACGTGCAAACGCAATCTGAAAAGCAATAATTGAAGGAAACGTGCATCCAAGTAGGGAGTTGATAACACAGACTCAAATGGTGGTCATGATGGTTTTGGAGCCCATTTCCATAGCAATCTATCTCTGATTCTCACCAGAGATTGTTAATTATACAGCTAAACTGCCCCCGCAATGGAAAACTGTATTGAGATTTTACAATTGGGCTCAAGTGAATAGAAATTGTTCGATTCCTTGAGATTCGATTTTACATTAGAGGCCCAATATATACTCAAGAGGGTGAACTACCCGGCCCAGGAAGTAAAACGACCCAACCTATCCAAATGACGAGCCCAAAAACCCGCACCAGTCACCAGGTTCGGCATGGAAGATTTGAATGCAAAAGGATCCCACGTCGGATGTCAAATGCACTAGTTACCGGTCATTTACAGTACCTTAGAAAACGCGTTTAAGGAAACATTAACCAGCAGTTTCATGTACTTCGAAAAGTCCAACTATTTAGAATTCACATAAAAACGTGTAAAATGGGCTTTGACTGAAGCCGAAGATATTATGTATTGTACTCCTAGAAGAGACTTCGAAACTGGTGCCTTCAAAGAACCTGTATTAGTGATTTGTGCAAGAACCCTAGAGTCAAAACGCGTTTATGTGCTGATACATACACATATCAAAACAATGCGAACGACATTTATTGGGGGAGGGAAGTTTCCGACCGAAACAAAACTGTGCTTTCACAAGTTTGTTTCGAGGCTTGGATCAACGTAAATTTGGGGCAGATAAGGATTAACTGTCACTGCTACATCGGGCCCGCTATCACCAGCCCGTGTTTTAAACACGGCTCGGGAGGGACCTCTCCCCTTCCAAATAACTGGCGAGAAAAACGTCCATGTTTTTTTAAAAAAAAAATTGGATTTTCATGTTTAATGTTGTTATTTATCTTTAAATATTCATGTAAAATTAACCATCAAATTAATGGTACATATTACAAACAGGATGACCCGAATTGATGAACTTCACATTACGCCAGCCATTATATATTTAAATTGTTAAAAAGAAAAAACTGCAATCGGATTAGATGTTTTAGGATGGATAACATTAATTTTTATTTCATGGTTTTCCTTTTAGCACTTTTTTTTACTTTTTAGGAAGAAAAAATGCTCTGTTTTTCTTTTGGGTGGACAAATAAAGAATGATCCAAAAGTCGTTTGTGGCTGAGAAAAATCGGAAGAGGCACATGATTCTTTTTGAAGGATTATGTTCTTGCCCACCTCAGGATTCATCTTGGTTTGGAAAGGTCCAGCGGAAGATGCATAGCGTTAACCTTTCAAATGATTGGGTTTTGATTAGATTATTGTTTCTATATTGAAAGTGCCCTTTAAAAAGATTTATCAACTTAGGAAAAGTGAGGTGAAGATGCCTAATGCATGAATACGACATGGGCGTCTCAAGTTATGAGATGTTATGGGTTTTCCAATCTATCTCATGAAAATGGTTAAGTATTTCTCGTTTGCTTGGTAAGAGTTTTGATTTTTCATGAAAAAGACGACTATATTTTTATTGATGGAAAAAAAAAAAAAAACGATTGCGGGACCAGATGGTGATAAACTAACAGTTAATTTGATTTTTTGGAGTTGTGTGAATCTGTGTTAGATTGCTCAATGCTATTGAAGAAATTAAACTCAGAACCTAACATAGAGGAATCAAAAGGAAGAAAGAAAGATAGAGGTCACCAAGAACAAGAGGGGGGAGGGGCTGCATTGAAAATTAAAATGTAAGGATGAGAGGTTGGGATTAAATTTTGATTTCTATGATTTAAGGATTCGATTGATGTTTATCCTAACATGAGGTTGGATTCTTGCCCTCGGAAACTTTGTTTGATTTTTAATATATAAAAAAAAAACCCGATTCAATTAAGATCCATCAACATAATTCATGCTAAAAAAATATTTTTTATAAAAACTCTTAACTAAAAGAACCAGATTAAAAAATTAAAAAAAAAAAATTCAGTAAAAGCCTAGGTCTAAGATAAAAAGATCAGACAAAGATATTGCCTTTTTTTTTTTTGGCTATATGCCCAAAGCATATTTTGATCTGAAATCTTGCTGGACTTAATTATCTTGAACTCGGTTATGTATTAGGCTCAAATGTTTGTGAATCTAATACTATGCTAGACTCAATTTTATTAGGCCTAGATACACACCAGGTCTAAGTGTCTGTGGATTATTATCTTGTCAGACCCAACTTTCTCTAAACCAGAATTTTTTTAGGAGTGAGTGCTCAAAGTGGAAATATATGGTCATCTCCATGATTCCTAGCAAGTCAAAAAGTCATTGCTTTAAATCAATATTAATATTGATTGTAAGGAATGATCGTATTGACATTAATATTGTGTACATATTAATATAGAATGTCTTTCATAAAACAATGTAATATTTTAAATATTGGGTAAGAAAACACTAACCATCAATATTAATATTGATTATAAAGTTTACTAGCACTTAGCTAGTCATTGCTGTATCTGCACTCCTTGTTGGTTGCATCTTTCCTATCTCTTTGTTACAAGCACTTTTTTCAGAGTAAAAGACAGGCTTCTTTTTTTTTTTTTTTTAAACTTGGTTAGATATATAAAGAATGACCCAGGGGTCGTTTGTGGTTGAGAAGATAACGAAAGAGGCACCGATCCCTTTTCAAGGATTATTTACAATTACTTTCATCACCGCCGAAAAGAACAAAAGGATGCACTTAATTGCCCCCCCTTAATTTGAAAGGAGCCTATGGAAACTTTGTAGATGCGCATCGTAAGCCCTCTAAATGAATGGTTCAATAAATTTTTTATTATAATGTTTTCAGATTAAAAGTCCCATAAAAAAAGAAAATAATTTAGGAGGCCTAATGCGTGATCACGATTGGAGCATATCATTTTGTGATCAAGACTTGTGGGTATGGCGCCAAGGCTTTCTAATTTAGCACTCGAGATGCGTATGATTTAGCAAACGTCAGGTTCGAGAAGATCAAGTTCGAGTTACTGATGAATCGGCAAAGAGGGATAAGCTATAATAACTTATCTTACCGCAAGATGGAGGCAGCATCTTTCGAGAAGTCATGTTCTCGAAGTAGGTTACCAGAAAAAATTAGGTAATGTTTTTGGAAGCCAGTGAAGTTCGAGCTCCTTAATGCCAATCCAGCTCCATCTCCTTTCGGCCTTTTGCACATGAAAGTGGAACTCTCTGTTTTCAGCACGGGGTCCTTGGTTAGTTACAGACACGTGCTTTTGTTTACAAGACACCAACGTTAGCAACCAAATTTCTCCATGTCCTTTATTGGTCGACTAGAATCTTTATTGGATTCTGCGTATCATGTGTTGTTAGCTCGAAGAATAGATAATTAGAGAATAATTAATTAGTTAATCGAAGGGGACGAAAGACCTAAATATACATGTCAGATGACGACCTACATGTACCCCTTTTCGAATAAAATACAGACCCTTTTCTTCGTGCATGGAACAAGTCCAAGCTTTTGCCGACCTCGTTTTAGAGCTATCAAATTTCACTCTTACAACTCCGACTCTTTTTTTGTTTTTATTAATGTGGATTTCAAGCAAATTTACACAAATCTTAACTAATCTCATGAATTTTAAAATTAATAATTATATAAATCTTCAGTGGTCTTAAAATTTGTAAAACTCGAACTAGTAATTTCTACAAAACAAATCTAAAATGTGACTAGTTAAGCAATTGTTCTCCGGATTTCAATTTCTTATCAAATTATCAAAAACGCTCAGGCCAGGTAGTGAATTGCGTGAGGACTGTGACGTTGGAAGCCATTTCTGCCTCTTTTCTGGAACATGCATCGAGTATGAAACAAGGAGGTTGAAGGGATAACATTCCTTTTAAGAGCTGAGGTAATTTTAGTGCTCTTTTTTTCACGTGATTTGCTAAGGTTTTTGGCTTCTTTCTTGTAAAGTGCCTTTAAATATTTGTGGTCCAGTTAGGTCACAGGATCATGCCACGAAGAAATGCAATTTGCAAATGGACTGTATGGCCTCAGATCCTGAGATCAAGCTTATATCATCAAGCTTTTTTACTCTTAATCAAGTTTTACTCGCTCCTCGGTTTCAGCAACAGAAGTTCTAAGCAGGCTTTGTGAGATTCAAGGGCCGGGATAACCATGCATGGCGTCCCTTCGGGCTATCCATAAAATTGAAGCCATGCCACAGCAGGACGGCAAATTTTGTTGTTTTATATATCCATTCTATATTTTAATTGTAAAAGAATTGATTAATTTGTACTCTTTGATAATCACCTGCAATCAATCAAGGTTGAAATTACATCACAGGTAGCCAATTGTCCACCGCTATGCTGGTGGCTTGTATTCTTTTATTGTTTTAAAAAATTATATTTCTTCAATCAGATCGATTCCAGAGTGCCCGATCTTTCAAAGATGCTTACAAATACTTAATTTCATGATTTTTTTTATATTTAGTTGTCCAATCCTACTATCTGATTGATGATGCTGGAAATATCCCCGGTAGAAATATTATGATGTTTTCCATATGCTAATAAAGCTAGATTAGAAAACTTTGTGGGTCCAGTGATACCCGTAAAAAACACTGCTGTTTAAGTTGGTATAATATTTGTACAAGTACCAGGAAAAATGGTTGTATTTGTGTATAAAGAGAAAATAAATTTTTCTCTAGACTTAAATGTTTTTTATTAGACTTGTATTGAGTAAAGTGTTGACTAGAGAGATAATAAGTTATGCCCTCCTATGCTCGTAGATAAATTGATATTTTTTTAAGATAAATATCTTAAGAAATATCTAAGTTTTAAAATATTTTATATGAATATCTAAATTATAAGATATTTACTAAGATATATACATTATATAAAACATCATAGTTTTTTCATATATTATCAGAGCCCCCAAGTCTTGCAAACATATATATTTGAAGGACTTGACATAGCAATAGTGGAAAAGAATCCGTTTCGTAGATAAACTTATTTTTTATGTATCATTAGAGCCTCCAAGTCCTGACGACACCTTTTACGTGTACAACCAACCATAAGAGTAGTTTGTAGGTGTAATTGTGGAGCTTAGTCATGGGCAAAGTTGGGAAGTGTAACCATTGACGTCGTTACGGGTGTAGCTGCTAGTATACCCATGTGGAGCGTAATCAGGGCAAAATCAGTAGGCGCCCACATAACCATGTAGAAGTAGTCATAGGCCTAGTTGTTGGCATGTCAGTGGCGTAGCTATAAATATAGCCACCGTTGTGTTTGAGTTTCATCATACATAAAAAAAGGTTTTGAAAAACAAAAATGAGCTGGCTTTTTGTTCAGTTCCCACAAATGACGTCAATGGTGAAGCTGAAAAATATCCTCAATAGAAATATTAGAGAACCTTTTCATAAGCTAATAAAACTAGATCTAGAAGACTTGGTGGGCCAAACAAAACCTACAAGAAAAACACTAAGATGCTTTAGTCAATATAGTTTTTAAACATGTAATAGGAAGAGTGAGTTATATTAATGTGTAGAGAGAGAACAAATAATATTTTCTGACTTAAATGTTTTTCAAGTTTTATTTAAGCCTTATATTACATTTGTGTTGGGTCTTTTGTTATCTATAGAAATGAGCTTCCCTCCACGTATAATCTTAAATAGATATGTTAATATAGAGTTTTTTAAGATAGATTATCTTTAAAAATATATTTAAATTTTAATATATTTTATGTAAATATTTTATAATTATCTAAGTTATAAGATATATATATATATATATATATATATATATATAAACACTCATAGTTCCTTTCATGTATAATCACTAATTCTTCCTTATAAATTCTTCACATTTCATTACAAAAAAATATGTGCAAAAAAGAAAAGACTGAAATAATTTTAATTGATTGGTTCTATTCGGTTGCATACAACAAATCAAAATATTAACTGAAAAAATACTTACAGATCAAGAAATAGTTTTTATAGCAATATGTGGTCATAGAAATAGACATAAAGAAAATTCTATAATCTTGCGAAATTTCATCAAACTATATATATAGGAACCTTGTATCAACATAAATAAATTGTATCCATCAAAATAAGTAATTGTGAACAGAAATCAAGTATATATTTGGTAATGTGATATAAAATAATTTAAAAATCAGATTGAAGAACAAAAATAATGTATCCGTGAACGGAATAAATAATTTAGGGATCTTTGAATATTTTTTGAACTTTTCGAGACCTCAGAGGCCAGGAATATTGAAAAAGAGATCGCCGGATCTTGAGAACCAAGATATTCATTGAGAAGGAAGGAAGGAAGGAAAGATGGCCCTGCCTTGACGAATACTTTTGTCAAAATGTTCCCTCAGCTACAAATAAAATAGCGATTATTATAAGTTATGAATGTTGTTTTTTGCAAATTAAATAGTCAATGCTATAAGTAGCTAGATATATTCACGGATATCAATAGATTGCTAGAGGAGACATGATCACATATATTTCGTTAATTGATTGCTAGAGAAGACATGATCACATGATTGATTCTTTGAAACTCCTTTGCAGGAACAGAACGAGACTACCTAGGTTCAAAGATTTTATATAGCTGTTGATATTATTTTAAAAAAAATATTTTTGATATCAGTACATCAAAATATCTAAAAACAAACATTAAAAAATATATTAATTTAAAGTAAATAAAAAGATAAAAAAAATTTAAATTTCTTTAAAAATATTTTTAAAATGTAAAAAAGCAAACGGGAAATAAAAAAAATGAAACACCCTGTTTTGTTTTGTTTTAGTTATAAATATAAAAATATTTTACATAAAATTTATTAAAAAATGTTCTTAAGAGTGCCCTCGGTTTTTGGATTTAAGAGCACACGTTTAAACAAAAACACCATGGAGTAGATAATAAATTAATCTTTTTTAGTTTTGAAAAAGATGAATTAAATAGTTTCTTTAAAAAAAAAATAAAAAAATTAATTAGTCTCTAACTATACATGATTTAGTAATAATTTATTAGAAATATATCTTATTTTCTCATCAGTATTTCCATTTTATTTACTTTTTTCTCCTTCTCCATCTCATTAAAAAAAGAATAACTCCCTCTCGATCTCGCTGCTTGAATAAAAAAAATCACAACAATTCAATTTATCTATTCAACATGGTGAGTTTCTTTTTTCTCATTTCATTTTATATATATTTATTAAGACAGTAAATAAATAATAAACTAACGTGAAATGGATGGAAAGATTTCAATTATAAATAGATTTGAAAATGAAGGAATTTAATAGATGATTTGTGGATTAGTTTAATAAACTATAACTACTAAGTTATAATCAACTCTTGGTTGATCTCACTCACTGAACCAAAGAAATCACAATAATTCAATTTATTTATTAAACAAGGTTATTTAAGTCGTAATCAACCCTTGCTTAATCTTTTTTATTATTTTTGGATAACATAGCAGGCTGTAAATAAGAATTACTCATTTTTTCTCAAAATAATGGGATGATTGAAGTAAAAAAATATATATATATTACTTATGTCCTGTTTGTTTGCTAGAAAATAGTTTTTTTTTAGTGGTTTTCTTGGAAAATAAATTCATAAAAAGTAAATTATTTTCTGATATTTAGTAATATTATGGAAAATAAATTAAAAAATAATTTTCAATGTTTAACTATTCATGAAAAATGAGCTGAAAAATAAATTATTAATATATTTTTTTAAAATTTATTAAAATATCGAGGAACAAATCTTACAAATTAAAAAGTTGAATGTAAATAAAATTGAAAAAAAATCTTATTTCATAAATTATCTTAAATAAAATAAATAACAATCAAAATAATAGAGATCAAATCTAACAAATTAAAAAATTGAAAGATTATGAAATTAAAAAATATATATAATTTTATAAATTATTTCAAATAAAATAAATAACAATCAAAAGAATGAGGACAAAATCTGATAAATAAAAAATTTCAATTAAAAAAATAATAAGAGAAAAAAAAATCATAAAAATAAAAACCAAAGTTGAAATAAAAATTAAATTAAATCAAATTTTAAAAGATGAAATTGAAAGAAAAAAAAAAGAACCAAAACAAAATATATAGAAATTAAAAGTTTGAGAATTAAATTTGATATAATCAGTAAATAACATGACATTTCTAAATTTTTAACAACTTCTAGAATGTGTTTTTTATTCAAAATAAAAGAAAAACACTTTTATGAAAACTAAATTAATTTTTTTTTAATTAGAAAGTAGTTTTTATTGATTAACTTTTTTAATAACAAATAAGCACATGAACTGATAAAATTTTAAAAAATCATTTTATGTGAAACAAACATGTTTCGGTACTTAATCTCAAATTATCATCTAATCATTTAAATCATCACTCAAACAACACTTCTATTATTAGCGTTGTTGCTATGGCCACACCAAGTTATGATCTCCATCGTTTTTTATTAGTATTTATTGCTACTAAAAGTATTATCTCCATCTTCTTGGTCGTCGCTGTAAGATTACAAGTATCACCAATATTCCATTTTTCAATATCATTATTTATCAATTTATTGTAAAATGTTCTATCCTAAATAAATACCCTTAATATTTTTTTATTCTTCTTATCCAGAAATAATTAAATATCATGTCGCACAACTAATCCCAAGCGGTGAATGATTAGTCCATGTCTCATTTCAACTTATATATATATATATATATATATATATATATATATATATATATATAAGTGAGACTTGCAAACAGACGTATTCCATTACTCACTTCCATGAAGCTTGGGAACTGGGACAACAATTTATATTTATTAGTTTAATAAATTTCTTCCTTTTGTTTTAATAATTAAAGAAGTTGCCCGTGGTTATTCTGGTGGTGGTGGTTGATGCTGTGGTAGTGAATATTTTTTAAAATATATTTTATTTAAAAATGTATTAAATTAATATTTTTTATTTTTTAAAATATATTTGTTTGTATTTGTTCTTCAAAATAATTAAAAAAATATTAAAAATATAATTATTATTTTTTTAAAGCAAGGCAGGACCGTGATATCAGACAAGCCTACACATATAACCATAACATGGCAACCATAGCATGGAAATCGCCAATTATGTCATCACAGTAACAATATATATATCATCTCTTTTCATTACATGCGATCAAACAAAGCACTCTTATTATTATATATAAGTGTAGTTGTAATTATTTTTTAAAATATTTTTTATATTAAAATAATAATTTTTATTTATTTTTAAAATCAATGTATAAAAATAACCTAAAACATATAAAAAAATAATTTTTAACAAAATAATTCTTGAAAACGATCTAAAAATAGTTTTGAATGAGAAAAATATTAGAAGGAAAAAATGATTATTGGATTAATTAACAAGTGAGAAATTATTTGAGAGTTTATAAATAGTGGTTTTTTTAAAACGATTTGTATGATATTATTTTAGTTTTTTTTTAAAAGGTCAAACTTGAAAAATAAAACTTCCTTTTTGTTTTCGTTAAAGAACTTATTAAAATATATATATATATATATGTATTATTTTCTATAATAAAATAAAAACTAACACGTTACCGAACCGTATTAAAACACCTCCTGTGGTGCGTGTAAAGACTTTGGGAACAAGTGTTCGGACCCACAACGGAACAATTATCGGGACCATATTTATTGAGAGAGGATACGCACGACCCGGTGGCTCTTACTTTGTTTTCAAGGCAGGGATGGAAGGAAAACGCATCGTTTCAGTAAGCAACAAAGGGCATGTCTAGTGAGTCGCACGCACATGCATTATGTCTAGAGTGACAAGTCTCCCTAGGCGAGCATATCTAATCAAAAGTAAGGGAGAGTAGGTTTTGAACAATGAAAAAACCAAAGGTTGAAAAGTAGATGATTAAGAATCTTGAAGACTCTTCGCCGTCGCTACATTGCTCCAAATTTGAACAACTGAAACTAATCATTCAGAAGTCTCAGCATCCCTCCATGTTCAATGTGGCTTTAATATTGTATAATTTCTTCTAGTACTTACATTTAAATCATAAAATAATGATGTCTAATATTTTTAGAAATGAGATTTTTTGAGTTTTTTACTTCAATACACCTTCCTATAAAGTTTTAGAAGTTGATGATTAGTGATAGAAAACTTCACATCAGCAAAACAGTCTTTTTTAGTGGGATTTAGAGACCCTTTTTTAATAAAATCAGTAATTTTTAATAATTAATTATAATAAATTAAAGAATTAGTTTTAAGTTCTAAGAACAATAGTATTTATTCTTAGTTGTGTATGATAAATACTCTGAAAATAAAAGTATTGATACTCTAGAGAATAAAAAAGGTGTGAACTATTTACCTGGATGGTTCAAATGGTATATATACAGCCTATGCACTTTGTCATTTTGCTTAAATGGAGGGGTTGGAATGTATTCTCCACCTGACAATATTAATAAGAAATAAATATTCCTTACACAATATTAATAAGGGATATATATTTTCATCAACATTAATATTGTGTAAAGGATATATATCACTTACAGAATATTAATGTTGATGAAAATATAATAGGCCCTTAGAATACTTTTATACACCTACAGATGTAGAGAGATTGTTACTCTTAACTTTTAATATTTTATATCAAGAAACATAAGAATAAACAAACAAACAAATCCGCGTGACCTATTATGGGGCCTAAAAAGATTATCAACTCCATATGTATTTAGTTCATAATGATTCCAAGCTCAAGGGTAATGGATCTGACATGATGCTAAACTCATATGCATTTGGGCTTTGCACGTAATTGAATGCAATGATATTGCTCGGCACCCTACCAAACTCACATGCACTTGGGCTTAATGTGTAATTCAATATAAGAATGTTGGGTCTGGCACCTTGCCAGACTCATATGCACTTAAGCTCAACGCATTGTTGAAACCAAAAATGTCTGGATCTAGCACCTTGCCACACCCACATGTACTTAAGCCCGGTGTGTAGCTGGACCCAAGAATAACAGGCTTGGCATCTTGTTAGACCTACATGCATATGGATTTAACGTGTAACTAGAATCAATGATACTAGGTCTGACACCTTGTCAGACCCAGATACACGTGGGCTTAGCAAGTAGTTGATCCTATATATATTGGGCATGGCACATTTCCATACTCACATGCATATAGGCTCAACGCATAGTTGATCTCAATGATATTGAGTCTCAGACCTTTCCAGACCCACATGCATTTAAGGTCAGCACGTAGCTGAACCTAGGAATATTAAAACTGACATCTTACCAAAACTACATGTAATTGGGCTTAGCATGTAACTAAACCCAAGGATATTGGGTGTAGAAGTAGGTTAAGCTCATGTCATCAGGGCTTAACGTTCTGCCAAATCTAGATATATTAAGTTATTACCCTGCTTTTAGCTCTTTTAATCATTGGTTTTTAAACAAACATCAAAAATATATTGATACATCATAAAATGACTGTTTTCTATGTACCTATATATTTTTAAAATGAACAATAATTGGAGTGGAATGACAAGTTTTCTAATTCTCAATCAAAATAGAGTGAGTTAAATTTAAAACTTTAATTTTATTATAAGACTATCATGTCTCCTCCTTTTCGAGTCTATTATTATAAATTCAAATAGCTATTAGTTGAAAAGGTATTTGTTGTTGTTGCATTTTGAATTATGTGTTGGGTGTATTTTAAAAATGCATTTAATTTGAAAATATGTCAAATTGATTTTTTTAGTATTTTATGAATTATTGATGTCAAAAATATTATTTTAACATATTTTCACATAAAAAAATCATATACACCACAATACACACATAAAAACTTGTTAAACTAGGTAATGATTCAGTAAGGTGTTTTTTTTTTCTTTTTCATGTTAAGAATGAAAATAATGATAATCCATTTGAATCGTTAAAGATCACAAAAAATTAAAAAGATGAAAGTCAACTAGCCTTATATTAGAAAAAAAAAATGCAAATATAGAATCCTTGATCTTTTTGTAAAACAAAATTACATCTAATTTTTTTAGGTAGTGATTGATATTGTATTAGTAATTGCTTTTTAAAGTATTTTTTACTTGAAAATTCATCAAAATAATATTTTTATTATTATTTTTTAAAATTTATTTTAAATATCACCACATCACAATAGTTCATAAATACTAAAAAACTTATTTTTAATTAATTTAAAATAAAAAATAATTATTTTTAAAAGTACGGTATCACCGAAAATACATTGATGCTCATAATCTTCATCCATGCTTTCACCATTCTCCAATCAAATGGGAGTCTAAGACATCCAAACCATTAAAGGTATCTGTATCTTTCTATCCTCTACAAAGAAATCTTTTTTAGTCCCGTTTGTTTTTGTGTTTTAAAAATATTTTTGAAAAAAATTAAATATTTTTTTATTTTTTTTATTTTAAATTAATATATTTTTTTGATATTTTTTATTATTTTGATGTACTAATATTAAAAATAACTTTTTTAAAAATATATATATTTATATTTTTTTTAAATAAAAAACACCTTAAAAAATAATTATAAAAGGCAATAAAGTTACAAGTTGAAGAGCCACTCAGCAATCTATAGATTCCATACAAAAGCCACTAAGCCCCTTCCACGTCCTTGCCTGCTCTAGAGTGGACCATCCTATGTTCATGCAGTCCCCCATAAAGGTTTGTGCAGATCCTCCATGAACATTCTGGACCCACAAAAGTGGGCCCGTTTATGTGGGTCCTTGTTTTAGTGGGCCCGTCCGATACATAACCCCGGAATAACCGCTTGTCTAGCACCAAGGCCTAGCACTAATCAAGCAGCTGAGTTTGCTGTCCTTAGATTTATGCCGACCAATAAGATTCTGCCATCTCAGAAAGTGCCGTTAGGTACTCTCATAAAGAACAATATCACATTCTCGTTATCTTAACATGGGTTGTTGGTCGGCTAGCTTAAAAGACGGAAATGCCCTCTATCACTCAATATTCTGGTCAATCATTGAATTCGAGACGTGGCAGCATTTGGGAGCATGATCAAGAATGTGTGATCGTTTTTAGCTAAGAAGTGTTTATTCCGTGTCTTGTCAAGAACTCTTGATTTCCAAGCAATTGCCTCTCTTTTTTTACGTCACGATGATCTTGCAGCATATCTCGGACATCAAGATCAAGCCTCTATTTAGAGGATGTTGGTTTTATGAGCTTCAAAATATCCTGACATCCTCGTATAATATTTTCCAGCAGAAAAACAAATATTAAAAGCAAATTCACAAACACAATTTTAAAGGTTAGCGATGGCAGAAAAAAAGTTGAAGAAAAGGGATGGTTGATAAAAGTAGTTTTTGGTGGGAAGAATGAAACAGTTGAAGAAAGAAACATGTCTTATGTGTAATCATAAAAAAATTGAAGAAGAAAAAAAAGCAGCATATTATTGATGGATTATTTTGTTGGTATTTAGATATTAGGTTTAATACTTTTACTAATAGATTCACAAATAGTTATTGTTAATCATTAGTTATTTTTATTCTATCGTTTATTACATCAATAATATAATTATTGATAAAATTATAGATAGACAAAGCGTGCAAAAAAAAAAAAAAACTATGGGCATCATTTCTTCGATAATTCCATCGATGAGTGTGGCATATCACAAACATCAAATATCTCTTGCAATTCTATCAATATTTTACTTTTATATGACCGACGAAATGAACCTGTCGGTGAGTACATTTAGTCAATGACATTTGCTGTAATTTATTTCAAACTCTCTGGAACTCCTTAAGGGATATTGTATGTCTGTGATTTCGTATGCAATAATGAGTGGCATTTCATTCGATTTTTTGTCAATTCTCTAACACTTTCTAACTATACTTAGTTAGTCAATAAGTTTATCATTGATCAATTTAATTTTATTTTTTTTAAAATCTAATCAACAAAGAAAGAAAAAAATTAAATTAAATAAAAAATCAAATATTTATTATAAATTTTAAAAATTCATCAATTTGAATACAATTCATCCAAAAAGAGCGGGGCTGAAGGAGAAGAAAAAGGACGGATCTTCGCCTGAACTAAGGGTGATGAAGTGGACAACATGTACCATCCATGTTTGATATCAGCTCCATGTACAATCACTAGAGTTCGATCGTCTCAACACTAAGTTGTTCTGTCTTAACAGCAAACCAAGTCGTCTAAGCTTCAACTTGTTGGTTTATAATCATCTGGAACTTCGAAGATTAAGTGATCGGAATTGATTGCAAGCATTCAACGATTGAAACTCTATGGGCCATCCGCAAATCCTCGACTATAGTGTTTAAGAAACTATAAATTCGATTTCTATAATCTCCACCAGACAATTCAGTCTCTAACCACAAATCCACATCGAGTTTTAGATGGATCGAAGGATCATTCATGTATTTTCTTGCAACCGTTTGTTATATGTTTCTTGAAAAAAACTAAAAAATAATAAGTCAGTAAATTTTTTTAAAAAAATATTCATAACTTGCAAAGAAAAAATTATTGAAATTCAATTTGTCATGAACTTCTGAGCTTCACTATCCACGTGCTACCACACCTCTTTTTGACGATCATCATTTCAAATATGAGTTTGTACAAAAATCGTCATCTCTCTTTGTTCATGTCTAAGAGTCACGACCTTCAAAAGAAAACTATTATTAATTAAAAAATTTCATATCAAACAACAATTTTAGAAAAATAGATGTAACAAAAAAAAAATTATCATTAATTTCCCATGCGAAACAATTGAAATGGATGTACTGATGTGCATTACAATTGAACAATGAATCTTCTTGTCTCGGTTTTTTGCACTAGATTGCAACTGTCGCACGAAATGCTTAGGCACTTAATATAATCTATCTATATATAGCCTTTGAAATGTTTGCTAATTTTTTCATTTTTTTTAATCGGAATAAAATTTATAAAAATACATGAACAATAGCAGAAGCGCGGGGTTCACAATGATACCTTGCAACTCTCGTTAAAAATTCATCAGTATTACATGGGGATTGTTTTATCTATAAATGAATTGAAAATAATCTCAACTACTCAAGCGCTCTTTCATGTAACTCTTTATCTCTTCTTTTATTTTTGTCACACCGTGTATTGAAAACTAAAAGTATTTTTTATTTTTATTTTTTTTTATAATATTCCTGTTTAATTATTTATTAAAAAATAGTTTTTTTGGAAAATAATTTTCAAAAAAAGTTAATTTTTAGAAAGTTAATTATTATTTTTACTTGATAACGTCATGAAAAACAAGATTTTTCACGTACAACAGAAATGATTTTCTTTTTTATCAAGATAAAATCTCTCCATATTAATTATTTATTACTTAATTAATTCTTATGATACATGATTTTTCTTGCTCTCATATTTTAACCCAAAAAATATATACTAAAAAATAATATAAAACTATTCTATCAGATAATAACTTCTTACGCAAGAAAGACCTGCATAAATCAAAATTTGTTACACTTAAAATTGATGAAATTATGCTGTGAACCATGGGATTTTTTTTCTCCTTCCGAACACGCTATATATCTACCGGTTAGGCTACCGAATCTGTAAGAAAATCTCAATATTTTTTTCAACTTTTGATTTCATGGATGAGATATAGCAGCCCTCATCTATGAGGTGTCCGTGCATCTGATGATTTTACAAGAGCCTAACAAACACGAAAGTAGTGTTCGAAATGAGGAAAACAAGCAACGGCAAAGCCCGGTGAAGAAAGCTCAATATTCCGCTAATTGTTTTTGTATTTTAAAAATATTTTATAATTTTTTTAAATTAATATTTTTTTTATTTTTTTAAGTAATTTTAATGTGTTGATGTCAAAAATAATTTTAAAAAAATAAAAATAAATATTTAATATATTTTCAAGAAAAAATACTTTAAAAAATAACTATATTCATACTCGCAAACATTACGTATCAATGAGAACACAAGCTATGGTTTAGTTGTGGCCAATGATTAGACGGTTCAAAAACCTTGGCTTTAGCACATGAAAAATCAACATCAACAACATGGAAAAAAAACCCAGCCCGGTTGATACCATGTGACATGTTGAAACAAAGAGAAGAAAAAAAAGGAATCTTGATTCCTAATTTCATGACATTTTCAAGCAAACAAAACCCACAAGTTTTTCAAGTCAAAATAGCGTTCGAGTTACGGGTAAAAGAAGCACATCATGTCTACTTCAGCTAGTTTTTGCACGTGTAGCCAATGTCTCCCTGGTCTTCAAGTTCGTGTCACCATTCCTCGAAAGTCCAATTTCTATTATTGTTATTTTAACCCATTATGGTGCAAATTAACCCTGGCCAGGTTTCTTGATCAAGAATCAAAGTGACATAAATAGTTTAGTCATATAAATAGCTTTTATGGAGATGTTTGAGAGTGTGACAGTGGTTATTTTTTAAAATTTTTTTTAAAAAATATATCAAAATAATATATATTTTTTAATTTTTTAAAATTTATTTTTGATATTAACACATTCAAAATGATGTATAAACATCAAAGAAATATTATTTTGAAGCCAAAAAAATAAATAAATTTTTTAATTTTTTTAAAAATATTTTTAAAATATAAAAAAATTGACCATTTATCCAAATCACGAGACCTCTTGATTGTGATGTAAAGCAATGCGATTAGGGTTAAAGTCGTGTCCACTATTCGGTGTTTTTATTAGAAGATTTAGACTGGAATTGCTATACTTATTAGAATTAGTCAGTGACAATATTATAACTATAAACTAATTATAGTCTTTGACACGAGTAGAAGTGCCCAAATCTTCTAGTTGGTGGGATTACCTTACATGGCATCATTCAGGCTGACTATGGTTTGATTATTTTCTCCTTTTTTGATATTTATTATTTTCTTTCAACTTGACACGGTACCTTCGGCAATAAAACACTCATGTTTTCATGGTTGCAGCCCATGATTATTAATAGGATATCTATAATTATTAATTGTAAAATTTATAAAATTAATCGAAATACATGTAGTTGGATATTCATATTAATTAAATAAAAAAAAAACTCTCATATCCTTGTTTAATATTTTTTAATCAATTTCCCATAAAAAACAATTCCGCCTCTCGTATTTAGTGGAAATAAATTGTCCAAACAGGATTAAAATATGGGAATTCCAAGGCATTGATTGACCGGGTTCTTTTTTCCCGAGATGCTTTCAGGATAAGAAAAGCAAGGAGCTAAAATCAAATTTTGCCATGCCGCTCGAGTCCAACGCTGTCCATTCGAAATGTTAATGATATATGGACTTATGGACCCGACAAATGGATATGTAGAGCCCCTGTGATCCTCGAGAATCTCAAGTGTATGTGGAATGAACTCCCAAGGGATAAAGGGTGACCCTGTAATTTTGCCCCTCAACAACACGCAAGCTATGGCGTCCTCGGAGAGGAATTTGAACAGATCTTCTTGTGACCACCGAATGTACCTAACGCTACGCTTTACTAATTAGTCGCTTTACTTTTTTTTGCCGCATTTGTTGTCTGCAGTGGCGGAGCGATAAAAAAAGGCAATTGCCCCCCCTTTTTTTTATTATTTTTTTATTAAAATATTAATATAATAATTTAGTGAATGATTGATATAGAAAAATTTTTATTGCATCTCGTTTCTTCTTCTTTTTTTCCCTCATATTTTAACTATGCAAATTTCTCTTTTACTTTCCCTCTCTCTTTTACTTTCTTTGGCTCTCTCCCATATATACAAATTTTTCTTCGAGTACAGTTAAGTAATTAATTTTTTTTTCTTTATATTTTTTTTTTAATTCTTCATCTTTTTTATTTATTTGTCTAATTTTAATTTTATTCTTTGTATAATTATTTATTAAAAATATTAGGGTTTATGATAATTTAAGGGTTTTGATATAAATATATTCAAAATAAATATTTAAATCTGCTAATTTAATTAATTAAATATTTATTTTCTTATTATAAATAAATTAAATTAATATTCATGCAAAACCACTATTCTTGATATCTCTTGCATTGTTAGAATACCTTATTGAAATTTAATATTTTCACATGATTTGGTTGTAAGTAAAATATTAAGTAGAAAACATGTTTTTTAAGCATTGTTCCTCTTACACGGACACTAAGTATTGTTTCTCAATTAAATATCTAGAAATGATTAAGTATAATTTAATCAACATACTTATTATATGCATATAAATATGTAAGTTTTATGAAGCAATTTTAAAATATAAAAACTCGAAGAGAACAATTATAATGTAAGTTTTTTTATTTTAGCGTTTACAAGGCACATCATTTTAGCGTTTACAAGGCTAATATTTGAAATGCACTTATGTGTGAGGTCCAACATAAAAAATTATAACAAAAGCTAAAAGGATTTAGGGTTTCACGGTGAATTCCCACGATAAAACTACTATTTTGTCGTTGATTGGTAAGATCATTTAGCTTTGTTTTAGAGACACAAATATATTTTCCACATGACACATTAGTCATTATAAGAATAAATAGGGTTAACTATTTTTATTATTATTATTTCACCGTGTAATTGCTTTCTTTATAACAAAAAAAACATTAAACTTTGATCAATGAGATTTTTAGTCTTTGACTTAATTTTAGAACAGTTAAATTAAATCATTTCCTTTGAATTTTGAAAAGCTTTACCTTTGATTAAGGAGTTTTTTCAACTTTTGTATTTTGTTATTTTGTAGTTGTTAGATATCATTGGGAGTAGCATGTTATTTTCATAAATAAGCAAAAAAAAAAAAAATTGAAAGTGCGTGAACAATGTTTGTCAGGTTCAGACATTATGCAATGTCATTTGGTGACCAAAACCTTACTTTTAGGGCGGTGGCCGAAGCGTCTCAACATCCCCTCCATGTACAAGGAGTGTGTGTAGCTTGGTTGTTGCTGGTTTGGCGCGTATGACTTTTTTTTACAAGGTTTATTTAGGCTTGATTGTTTTTTTTTTTTTAAAGCCCTTTTTTTTTTGCAATTTCATCTTCCAACATTCTTTTTATTTGCTTTCTATATGATTTATTTTTCTTTTAAAGTAACAAGGGTTGCCTCATATTTGTTTTTGGTCTTTGTTAAATTTAGCTTTTAAAAAAAAATAATTAAATTTTTTTTATTGATTTCATTCTAAACAATTAATTTAACTGGTGTTTAGCTTTTTAGTTTAGCTTAGATATATAATTTAATAGGTTATGAATTTAAAATATCATTTTTTATATAACACAAATATTATTTTTTATGTTCATAAAAAATTAGTTCAGCCATCAACATAACATCAGCCATCTATCTGATATAAATGATGTGGCTAACTATATATTCTTTTTTCCTATGTAATGGACAAAAAACAAAAACTAACACGAAATCAAACAACTTCTTAGTCATGACCCGAATACCAAAATTAACCTTCCATTTTCATTTGGCTAAAAGTTACGGTAATGATGCTTCTTTTCCCTATCCTTTTCGCTATATCCCAGATCAATCTTAACGTGTAATTTAATTTTCAATTTCCATAAAAAAAAAAAAATGAAATAATTTTGATCCCTAACATTTCAAATGTTTTCCAATTGGGTACTTGTGTCCACCTTGTTGATATTTCCTTCGAAATTCTCCTCATAAATGGTGTTGTAAGACACACACACACACAGAGAAGGCTCGATTGAGAAATGTGTGAAACATTAGAGTTCCAATTGATGCAATTTGTTTAGTTCGGGGACGAGATTGAAAATACTGAGTACACTAGAAACAAAATAGATGCTTCCTTCTTTGCCTTTTTTTTTTTTTACCTAAAGAAAGATCTGGGGGTTGGGTTACGTGTGGGGTGCGCGTCAAAAATGAGAGGCGAGGCACTACGTGTCAAGTTGTCAACATTTAACGGAGCGTTAATGCCTGCCCATTCTATAGAAGATAAGATTTAGCTTTGCCAATGCCAGAGAAGGGCGACTGGTCTTGGTCTTCATCTTGAAACCTTCTCGATCCAAGCTTACCCCAGTCACCACCCCCCCTTCCCTCTTTTTCCTTGTGAGATATCTAGTGCCACGTTAGATAAGATTATCTTTCTGTGCTTAGTACTGTTATGATTGTTGCTTTTTAAAATTTATTTATTTACAAATTTATTAAAATAGTATTTTTTATTTTTTAAATTTAATTTTAACATATATATGCATATCAAAATAATTTTTAAAAAATATTAAAGCTCTAAAAAAAAAAAAAAAAAACACACTGCCCAACCATATTGCCAAACGCACCTTAAAGGCTTGGAGACCGAGGAGGTCACCTTTTTCAAAAAACTTCTCCATGCAAAACACCCGGCTCAACCCCACACGCCGTTTCAACTTCTTTTTATTTTTCCGTCGTCGCGTACTGGGCCCGGAATCTGATCATTCAATGAAAAACAAATTAAAAAAAAAAACTTCCTGATCAATCTCTACTCTTCTGTGCTGTGAAATAATTTACTGTGAGTGATTGAAAAAGTTACCTTAAAGAAAATATTATTTGATATATTAAATTCTATTTTTAATAACTTAAACTTTATTAAACCTGGTGATATGGATTTGATTAAAAGGCTGGGTCTAGGTCACATAGGTTGATATGGATAGATCCCCAAAAATAAAACTTTTTTATATAAAAAGTTAATAAATAATTCATATACAATTCACGTGGATGTATATTATATATATATTATAAATAATAAAATTTAAAAAATTATTTTAAATTTATTTTTATTTTACATTGAAAAACACATAGTTTTTTTCTTGTGAACATAGAATACATATATACTAATAGACTTCCAATCTCATATTTAAAAAAATAAAATTTTATTCTTGTATTTATATAGTATAAATTTTGATATGAGTTCATAACCTACCAAGAAAAATATGGCAGAATTATGCGTATAAAGTTGGAATGAGAAAAAAAAAAAACCCTTAATTGCCCGACTTGTGTAAGGCAACACCTACCTTTTATCTTGTTAGGGAAAAAAATTAGGTTGTTATGAGAACACTCGTCCATTAAAAAATTGTTTCTTATAAGGATAGATATATTTTTGGAACAATCATTAGAGATCCCAAGTTGATTCGATAAATTACTCGAGTTTTTTTTTTTAACCAACTGGAACCTAGTTTCCTCTTCTTCAGATCTGGTCAAGATCCTGGGCCTGTAACTATGATTCAAACACAAGAAGTTTAATAAATTCTCCATATTAAATTATATCCGATTGGATATCCTGAGATTTAGGTTTTACCTATATAATATGCAGCTTGTATTGCATCGTTTTTTATCATCTAAAAATGCTAATAACTGAGGAAAAAAGAAAGAGAAAACGAATCTAATTACGAATTCCAAGAATTTAAGAACTATTTATTAATTAGATTTATTTTTTATTTTTTTTATTGTTTATTTTATTTAAAATAATTTTTTTAATTTTATTATCTTTTAATTTTTTTAATTTATCAGATTTAGTTCTCCTTTTTTAACTAATTTTAAAAAATAAAATATTAATAAAATATTTTTCAATTTACTCTACATCATATAACTAAACACTAAAATTTATTTCACAAATTACTTTTTATAATATTATTAAATATTAAAAAATAATTTATTTTTTTTATAAAATTTACTTTCTAGAAAATAAATATGTGAGCTTTCCTTTTACGGCGATTGATTGCAATATCACCACGCGTCAATGTTTTATGAAATACCTTTTGATTTTGATATACTTGTCACAAAAAAGTCATCTATTAATAATGCACAACTAGATTCCGGAATCTAAAATAAAAAGCATCCGACACTGACGTGGCAAAATCACGACTCTAGATGAAAATCCTCAACTCCAAGAAACTTCCTGCCAGTTTCCTTTGAGGTCCAAAACCGCACGCACTTGAATTTATCGTGGTATCTAAACTTACTCCAATTTATCGCCAGAAACAAGACCTGACCATGGGTCCCAGGGTCCCTAGGCCACGCGGCAACCCGACGCTGATTAATCGTTACTAAGGGAATCTAATCTCTAGACGTTATATATAGACCAGTCCTCCTCCCTGAAAAATCCTCGAGGACGGAAACGGAAGAAACGTTTCCTTTGTGGTTTTATTTTTCCAAATAAATTATTTCCAAATCAAATATTGTTAAAGAATAAGAGTTGATGGGATTGGACTTTGACTGTCAATGCGTTCAAACATTGCAGGAGATTACACGCTTTTATTAATTGTCAAGACTATTAATTATTTAGCTTTGACTGTTAAATTAAATTATTTAGCTTTAAAAACAAAACGGGTGTCCTCCTTTAAAAATACTTAATTATTTTAACAAATTAGACATATACTAAGAATTCTAGTGTTTTATGTAATTTAATTTCAAAATACTTATTTTGGATTTTTTATAATAAAAATAAATTTCTTCTCATCAATTATTTTAACACAAGAGTACTAGTGTTTTATATAATTTAATTTCAAAATGCATTCTTATTAATATTGTTAACCGTATTGATTTTTTTTTATTGAAATTACAAGTATATATGTAAACTCCTAGTTAAAGTTTTTTGAAATATTAAAATTTCAAACCAGAGATAAAATAAATTAAATTAAATTAAATTAAGGATATTGAATTTAATTACAATGGATGAAATTAAAATAAATAAAAGGAGAATATAGCACGAATTGTTAGAAAAAAAAAAGTGGGGATACAATGAAATAACTAAGCAATATAGGGTTAATATGTAAATATCAATAGATTTAAATACAAATACCACATTTTTTTTCTCTATAAAGCCAGTAACAAAAGAGAATAGAGAGGGGATAATATTTCTCAATTTCCCTCACCAAAATTGTATGGAAATACTATAAATTAAAGGGTTCGGGTAAGATCTAAGCTAAGCAGTTATGAAACAACATCAAAGCAATAATCTAAAGAGAATGAGTGAAAGAAATTTGGAGATTTAGAGAGAGAAGGGAGTCGACCAAGAGGAAAAAAGAAGGAGTGTCAAAAAACTTTGATAGATTGAGAACGACATCTCATTTTATCACTAGGTAAAGAGCTTTATACCTGGTTATGCAAGTTAAATTGAATACAATTAAAAATTGATGTCTAAATTGTAAATTGTAATTAGTATTCATGAGAAAATTTAAGGGAGATGAGAAATTTGCTTGGTTTGATGTAATTGAGATGGAAATGGACAAAAACAACTTATAATAATAAAAAAAGTGAAGAAAAATTCCTAGTGTTGTTGAAGGTGGTGGTGTTGACTATAAAAGAAAAAAAATGGAAAAATAAAAAGATACATGAATGATATTTGGTTGTACTTATTATACATATGTTAAGATGTGGAGAATGAATTAAAAAGAAACATAATTCTTGTGTTTAATTTGTAATTGAAAGATTAGTTATGATTTGAATCATGAACATTGTAATTTTATGGGGAATTGTAGAATTTTTGAGTCATGTTGAAGTATAATGAAGGAATGTTAAAAAAAATAAATGTATTTTCGATGAGAGAGTTTTGGTTAATTTTGGTTATTTCAAGTAGGATGTGAGAAAAATTTGTTGATTGTTAGGGTGTTATGTTTACTAATGTTATAAGATATGTGGATGACAAATATTTTTTTTGAATGGTAAAAAAAATAAATGAAAGTACTTTGTTGCCTGTTAAGAGCAAAAATTGAAAAACTAGAGAGCTTCATCACCCAACTTCCAATTGAGTTTAGGGCTTGAAAAAAAAACTTGTAACAACCCTTAATCTTATGACCAAAATCACAAGAAAAAACAAAATAATTTAGCTAAGATTAAGTATGTTTTTTAGCAATCAATCAAAAATTGGCAAAATTTTCTTTATATTATACTAAATTATCGATTTTTCTTTCATATTTTCTAATTATCAAATTTCACATCCTTTTTGTAATCTAGGACTTTGTCCTCTCATCGCAATACCTTTTTTCAATCGCACATACATATATAAATTTAAACAATTCAATATAATATGTCATACATTAATGCAATAAATGAATTATTTTACCAATTATAATTAAATTACAGTACATAATTAAATTTTTTTTTACAAATAAGGACAACTAAAGAAATGATAATTGAATTAGATACATAATTAAAGAAGAACTCATAATTAAAATTATACTACAACATAAAAAAAAAAACTTTTGATTAATTATTAATGCGTTAAATTCTAAAATTATATTACATAACAAAATAATAAATCCATTCATTACAAAATGACACCCAACAAAATATAAAGAAACAAATTTACTGCTCATCCAGATATGGAGATATACCTGAAAATTTATTTAATACAATAATTCAATTATACAAGTAAAATAGAATATCAATAAATTCTTTCTTTTTTTTTAAAAAAAAAATTGTTCATAAGATCATTAAATTAATTCATCCATCTAGCATTATATCTCAATTAAATCTTTGATGTGATACTTCATAAAAATCCAGACACAAGTTTTCAAACAAGAAAGAGTAATTCCTTAACATTGTACATCAACTAAAAATATAATTATTCTCAACACCCATTAACTAGGGTATTAATTCCATTATTAAGTGATTAGTTTCTCAATACCTTATTAAATAGGGCACTACTTCCATTAATCTGAAAATTTGTTCAACGAATCGCCCACTCATTAGGGCACTAATCTCAATAATAAGAGAATTAGTTCAATGTCTCGCCCATTCATCCTGACACTAATTTTAATAACCAGGAAATTAGTTCAACAACTCGTTTATTCACTAGAGCACTAATTCTATTAATCCAAGAATTAGTTCAATGATTTGCTCATTTATTAGGGCACTATTCATTGACCATGAAATTAGTTTCTCATTACTCCCATTCACCATGGCACTAATTTCATTAATCTAGGAATTAGTTCGATACATCACATATTTTATTTCCTCAAATAAACAATATAATATTTTCTAATTGATTTACCATAATTTATCAAATAATAATACATATTGACTAATAATAAATTCAAGGCACTACATATTTACTTGATTTGATGATTGAGCACGTGCTAAAGTTCTTTATTGTAGTGTTGGTCTAGCAGTCACTTCTACATTGGTAAGAACATCAAATCATTTTTTTTCTTGTGTTATACAAGAAAATTACATTTTTTTTTTAATTTTGATTCAAGTTCTCAATTAGATCAATATCAAAACTTTCAACTTATACCATAAACAATAATTTTTATTATATCAAGTTTCTTTTTCTCATGTACAACAAATGTATTTTCTTTCTCACTTAACTGTCTCAATCAAGTTTATTCATTTATATTGAACTTTAACTATTATCATTTATTCTACTTTCCATATTAACATAATCAATAAATGAAATCCCTCAATTTATTCTTACATTTGTTGAAATTAGAATTAAAAAGGAAACATTAAAATTCCTTCTTTTCTTGTTAATTTTCTTTTTTCCATTCATCAATTAATATTCTTTTCATTTTAATCAAACTGAATTTCATCAATTATGTCAACATTCCTAATATTTCAATTTCTTCCTATTTTTTGTCTAAAACATTCTGAAAATGGGAAAAGGGTTTGATTTTCTTTCTATTCTTTAAATTCCCATATTTTGACACAATTAATTTCATCAATTAAATAAAAAATATATCTTTCTTTAATTTTCTTTGTTATTGGCCAAAAATTAAAATAAAGGAAAACATAAAAATTTCATGTTTTATTCACTCTTTAACATTAATTTCATCTTTTTTCTAGACAATTCTAACATCTCATCAAAATTTCCATTTTTTTTATTTGGATGAAAATTCCTTCTTCAAGAACACCCTAGATTTTGCTTCAATTACAACAATTTCTTATTTTCTCTACTTACTTCAACAATCTTAACACGATTTCACAATCAATTTCAATTTTCTTCAAAATTAACCAAGAACCATAATTTTAGTTTCACAAACTTTAATCAATTCAGAGCATGAAGTCTTTAAGAATCTTATTTAAAGTGTTATGGAACCTTACAAGTAAGAGTCAAAACTTTAACACTTTTAAATTGAAGAATTCCCTAGCTTTGAAGTTTCCTCTCTCTTTACCGAATGCTTTCCCTTCTCTTTTGAAAAATCAATTTTTTTTTCGTCCCGCACACATACATACAAACAAACAAACACACACATATAACTAGGTCCTTGAATGGTAACTTTTATAATTTTCGTGTAAAATTTCTTAAACCTTGACACCTATGTATACTAAATTTTACGTGAGTTATTTCAAATTTCACTAAGTAACATGTTGGTGCTTTTAGTTTCTCGCAATTCACTGTCATTTAAATTTTATTTATGTTTCTATGTTTTCTTAACACCCTTATAAAATATTTTATTTTAAATTCTCGAATCTATCATAATTCTCATAATTTAATTTATCATTTACCCCCATTTTTCATAATATTAGCTTTTATCATTATCAAGAATTTTACATTGGGGTTTACAAGACTAGAATAAGTTTCTTTATAAAAGTTATAGTCAATGATGTTATCTTTTCAACGAGATTGACTTTGTTTATTTTGTAGTTATAAAATTATAGGTATTGGTTTAAAACTAAAAGAGGGTTAGATTAACTCTTACTGGATAATTTTTAAATGTTGCAACAACTTTGTAGTTTTGAATTTATTAATGATAGAACTGGGTTTTTTTTTTTCCCTTTAGTAAAGTTATAGCCTTGCATCTTAGCTTTTGGAAGGAATAAACTATGAGCAAAACCAAATTATATAACTTTAGATATAGTTATAATATTGATCAATGTTCATAAGCAATTAAGTTAAGTTAAGTTGGCTAAAAATAGCGAACTTTAAAATTTGTTTAGAATTGCTCTTAATGTAAGATTTAAATGTTGAATATTATAAGAATAAAATTATCAATATGGATTAAATGGTTCATGATGATTAGCTCAAATGATGAAATCATGTTAAATCATTCTAAGTTAAGAATAAAATAAATTGAGAATTGAATAAGAAATAATATTGTGTTTGCTGATACAAGAGATGTCATATGACCTACTCAGCAGCAACAAATTATTTCACATGTTCAAACATCGAATAGGTTCTTGGCACCTTAAAACTAAATTATTATTTAAATTATGATTGCAATTTCTCTTAAATATAACTTAATGTTATTTGATAAATGTTAAATTATCAGAGAAATTATCGATTAAAAAACATTTAAAAAAACCAGTTACCTTAATAAATGAGACTAGTACCCTGATTAATAGGCAATTAGAAAAACTAGTTACCTTAATTAATAAAACCGATGCCCTGATTAATGAGCAATTGGAGATAACAGTTTCTTGGTTAATGAGACTAGTGTCCTGGTTAATTGGATTAGTGCCATGATTAATGAGCTATTGAAGAAACTAGTTAATGTGGTAATAGAACAAAAGCCTAGTTTGAGCTAGGTGTGTGTGTGTAAAAGAAGCAATAATAAATACTCATTGTGTATAAAATGATTGTATTTTGTATTAAATAAATTTTTAGGTACTTCGTAGCGTCATGTCGAATATCAAAACTTGTATTTGTAATTTTTGTTTAATCAAATGATTTAAATGAAAGAAATGAATGTTTTGCTCTAGAATGTAATTTTGTATAAAAAAATATGTATAAAACTAAATTAAATATGAATGATGTCTAAAATAGTTTTCTCTTAAAAACAACATGTATGTAATTATGTTGTACTCATTTTTAGATTTGCTTTGTTTTAAAATAAACGAGTGTCTTGATTTATGTTGTAATTAAATTAATTATCTTATTATTCATGAGACTTCTTGAAGAATACAATATTTGATTTATTTAAGTAAATATTGAAGAAAAAGAAGAAGTTTGTTCTTATGATTGGATTCACTATAAATAAGGAAGTCTATGATGGTAGGATAATGTTTAATTTATTATTTGCAAGTTATGAAAATTGTTGGAATTTATAATTTAGTATTGAAACAATCTAAGGAAACCATGCCGTTATTTTTATAAAAATATTTTTCCCCATACTTTCAATGGTATAATATATATACATGCATATACACACACGCACATGGAATATTGTATAAATAAATTGAGTTAAAAGTAGGGGTGATTAAATTCGGTTTGGTTTTTATCAAAAAAAAGTAATCAAACCAAATTTTTTTTAAAAAAACCGAATTGAAACCGGTTGGTTTTGGTTCGGTTCGGTTTTTTAGAGAAAAAACCGGTTTGATTCGGTTTTTCTGGTTTTGGCTCGGTTTTTTTAGGTTTGGCTCGGTTTTTTCCAGTTATTTTTTCGGTTCGGTTCGGTTTTATAAGCCTAAAACCGATACCGAACCAAACCGGTCAATTTTTTCAAAATTTTAATCGGTTTTTTTTCTCAGTTTGGTTTTTTCGGTTATTTTTTTCTCGGTTTCTCGGTTTTTTTGCTCATCCCTAGTTAAAAGACTAGTAATTATTAATTGTGTAATAAATAAAGTATATTTTAGATAATTTACGATCTTTCCCAATCATTTTATATTTTAAAACACAACATTAAAACTTAAATAAAAACTATTTATCAACATCAAATGTTTATAAGCATAATGCAATTATCAAATATCAAACATTATTTATCCTTCCTGATAGCCAAACAATAAACAATACAGCACAGCACATCGGATCCAAAATTACTATTCCCTTGCTTTTCCCTCCGGTGACACAAATAATTCTAATGATCGTTTCACGAGGAGAAAAACCCGAGAAATTGAAAAGATATTTAAAAAGCCCAAGACCCTGGCCCACAAGCCCACTAGCCTCCCTGCCGATCTCCCCCTATATAATCGACCTCAACCGTTCATGCAATTCTCGCCACTTCCACCTTCGTGTCTTCCTCCATCTCTTCTTTTCCTCCGCAACCCTAAATCCTTCGCTTCCCATTCTTCCTCCTCTTAAAACAAAAACCCAGATCTGCATGGTGTGGTCTCTCTTCAGCTCTTAGATTTGTTGTTTCTTGCATTTGTACAAGAATCTTAAATTATCAAATTGTTACCATCTTCTGAGTGGTGGGTCGGGATTAGAGAATCAAGTAGGGTTAAGAGAAGGAGGTGTTGTTACTGTTTCAATAGATCCCCTTACTGCTTCTTTTGAGGGGGTAGCCGGGGCCTCGCGCCTCGGCGGGTTTTAAAGCCCCCACCTATACAAAAATAGTGGAAATAACATCAACCAACAATTTCTTCCTAGTTCTAACAAACTTCTTCTTCTTCTTGTTCATTTCTTTGTTATAACAACAAATCTTTGCGGAAGAGGATGCCTGCCCTGGCTTGTTGCGTTGATGCTGCGCATGCGCCTCCCGGCTACGCTTTTCCTGCCGGGGATAGCTCTCTTCCGTTCCCGGTGCCATGTTCGCCGGGCGTACCTCTTTCAACAACCTCCACCCATACCGCCGCCGCCGCCTCTGAAAATTCCTCTGCTCATTGGTCACCTTCCCTCTCTGCCGCGCTTTACAAAATCGATGGCTGGGGTGCTCCGTATTTCTCTGTGAATTCCTCCGGCAATGTTTCCGCCCATCCTTACGGTGCGGACACGCTGCCTCACCAGGAGATTGATTTGCTAAAAATAGTGAAGAAAGTTTCGGATCCAAAATGGGTTGGTGGGCTGGGGCTCCAGCTCCCAGTAATTGTACGCTTGCCTGACGTGCTTAAAAACAGGCTAGAATCTCTGCAGTCTGCTTTTGATTTCGCAATCCAGTCTCAGGTCTACGAGGCTCATTACCAAGGTGTTTATCCTGTGAAATGTAACCAGGACCGGTTTGTTGTTGAAGATATTGTGAGATTCGGATCTCCGTTCCGGTTCGGGTTGGAAGCTGGGTCAAAACCCGAGCTTCTCTTAGCTATGAGCTGTTTGTGCAAGGGAAACCCGGAAGCGCTCCTGATTTGTAATGGGTTCAAAGATGGAGAGTACATTTCTCTCGCGTTGATTGCCAGGAAACTCGCTTTGAATACAGTGATTGTTCTTGAACAAGAAGAAGAGATTGACCTGGTTATTGAACTGAGCAAGAAAATGTCTATTAGGCCTGTGGTTGGTGTTCGAGCAAAGCTGAGGACAAAACATTCGGGTCATTTCGGGTCCACTTCAGGTGAGAAAGGGAAATTCGGGTTAACTACGACCCAGATTTTGCGGGTCGTGAAGAAGCTTGAACAAGCAGGAATGCTTGATTGCTTCCAGCTGCTGCATTTCCATATTGGATCTCAGATCCCCTCTACATCCTTGCTTGCTGATGGTGTAAGCGAGGCTGCGCAGATCTACTGTGAATTGGTCCGTCTTGGTGCTCGTATGCAAGTCATTGACATTGGAGGTGGGCTTGGTATCGATTATGACGGGTCTAAATCTGGTAATTCAGATCTTTCCGTGGCATATGGGCTTGATGAGTATGCTCTAGCTGTCGTGCAAGCTGTCAAGTTTGTCTGTGACCGTAAGAATGTTAAGCATCCAGTGATTTGCAGCGAAAGCGGGCGTGCTATTGTTTCTCACCACTCAATTTTGATATTCGAGGCTATATCTTCAAGCTCGACTAGTGCCGCGTCAATGACTTCGTATGAAATGCAGTATTATCTTGGCGCGCTTACTGAGGATGCTCGTGCTGATTACCGGAACTTAACTGCTTCAGCAATAAGAGGTGAGCATGAGGCCTGCTTGTTGTACGCTGATCAATTGAAACAAAGTTGCATTGATCAGTTTAAAGAAGGAAATATTGGTATGGAACAATTAGCTGCTGTTGATGCATTGTGTGAATTGTTCTATAAAACCATTGGTGCATCTGATCCAGTTCGCACTTATCATGTGAATTTATCTCTGTTTACTTCAATTCCTGATTTCTGGGGGATTGGACAGTTGTTTCCAATAGTCCCTATTCATCGACTTGATCAAAGGCCTGGCGCGAGAGGAATTTTGTCTGATCTAACATGTGATAGTGATGGGAAGATTGATAAGTTCATAGGTGGTGAGTCCAGCTTGCCACTTCATGAAATTGAAGGTGGTGGTGCCGGTGGTAATGGTGGGAAGTATTACCTGGGGATGTTTTTGGGCGGGGCTTATGAGGAGGCGCTCGGTGGAATTCACAACCTGTTCGGTGGCCCTAGCGTCGTGCGGGTTTCACAGAGTGATGGGCCACACAGCTTCTTAGTCACGCAAGCTGTGCCTGGCCCGTCATGTGGTGATGTCCTCCGAGTTATGCAGCACGAGCCTGAGCTCATGTACGAGACCCTGAAGCACCGCGTCGAAGAATATTGTCACCATGATGAGGATAGCGATGATGGTGATAGCGATCATGGAATGGGAAGCATTGCTAGTTTAGCCAACAGCCTTGCTAGCTGCTTCCATAACATGCCTTATCTGGTGGCTCCTTGTTCAGTTACTGCTATGAATAATAGTGGCTTCTACTACTGCAACGAGGATGATTACAATGCTGCTGCTGATACTTCTTCCTGCGAGGATGAGAAGTGATCCGATGCCTGTGCTTGAGAGTAACATCCCCGTTAATGGTTGGTTTTCTGTTGGAGGTCGTCCTGTCAATTTTTAGTATCTTAACTTTTATTTCTGTCCATTTTTAATGTTCATCAAAGAGCAAAAGATGTAACGATCAGGACAGTATCTTTTGCATTTCCTTGTGAAAGAGGGGATGGAGAAACCGAATAATCTACCCCTTTGTAAATTCGGAAACTTGTCCCCTCCTTTTAGTAGACTTTTTTCAAGAGTTCTAGTGCAATAGTTCTGGCTTTTTTATTTTCCTTGTTCATATTCTTTCGAGTTACTCATGCTTGGCACGAAGTTAAGTTTTCAGTTAGGCCCAATTGAATGCGCATTCATGCTCCGATGGCTGCCCTTTTTTTTTAAAAAAAAAATGGGTGTACTTTCTGTTCTGTTTTACTACTGTCTCCCTGATCTTATGTAGGGCCTTTTCCTTCAATGTGGTTTTGATCTTATGTGGAAAAAAAATGTAAATGGGGTCTTGTCTTTTGATGAAAGGCTAGATTACACGATTCGGTGCTCATGTTTTGTGGGGTCTCATTGTCTTTATGCTTTGTCCGGGGCCTTGACAGTTGATATGAAAATTAGACTTGAATTGTTAGCTGCAACGATTACTGTTTGTTATGTTGACGGACCAAACATTTCCTTGCTGAACAATCCTCAGATTCTAGTGAGAACTTGTTTTCTTAGTTCATACTTGACGGCTTTGGCTATTGAAGTGGGGTTTCCCCTGTGTGTTGGCTTTGTATTTGCTAGGAGTGAAAGTGCAAAGTGGAAGTGTGTGCTTACATACTTTGGCTCGACGGTGTTCTTTCTTTCAAAGGAGTCGCCTTTTTTTGACCACAATTTCGTGGGCTTCTGTACAGCCTCAATGACAACCTGTGGTCAAAAGTGGAAGAAGGGCGTGCTTATTGTATTATGAGTGAAGACTGGTGGTTGGCTGTGAGGCACACAAATAGTGTGATGGATATTTTTCTATGAATTGTGAGATAAAAACATAAGATCACATTACTCGGGAGATGTTTCTTCGAGTCCAATATATTCAACGAGATGGGAGAGGATAATAGAAACAAAAATAGTGTTGCTGCCAGTTTCTGGAGGTTGATTTGATGGTGTCTCTAATCTAATAATAAGTCAAAGATCCACTTGATGCTCGTCTAATTAATTAATTAGGTTTCTCATGTTGTATGAGATATGAACTTCATCATTGACTTTGGAATCCTATGAAAAACTGGGAATCGGGGGATATAATGCACAGTAACCTTTCTTTTGTTCCTTCTTCTCTCCTCCTTTATTTTGGAACTTATTTGTTATTCTAGCAACAGGTAGTGGCATTCAGAAAGAGGCTGATATTATGTCCACCGCTGTTTGTACATGCTTGGTGAAAACCAGAAGCACGAGTAATTGAGTATATGTTCTTGCGCAGGCGAATTTTTATGGTTCAGGTTCTCTTTTCTTCTACTTTTAGAGAGACACGCCTCTTGAGCCTTACTCGAAGCTGGGGAATTGTAGGGGAGTTGACATGCATCAATTTTTTTCTTTCTTTCTTATCTTTGATGTCAAGGAGAATAGAACATCCCTGTTCACCAGACATGTAGGAGAAGTGGACATTATGGGTAGAATAACAACTTTTCTTTGCTTTAGAGTTTAGTATTGGCACTCTCTTATAAAAAAAGAAAGGACGAAACTAAAGAAAGAGGCATAATTATTGTTCGTTGCTAAATAATCTTTCATGTCCAGGATGCATGATGTGCTCCCGGCTCCCCCAGCAGCTGATTATTACTACATTTTAGAATAAGCATCTTTAGTGCGGAAGATTATTTATGAGCTCCAACTGGATTGAGATCTTATCTTCGGATGCTGGATGTAGGTTGACCTTCTTCTACAAGTCTCAGGATGCTTGCCGTGGGCAAATCATGAGGGGTTAATTAGGACTGCAGAATCAAGCGTATACTTGGTGTAAAATAGCTTAATCTGTAGCGAAGACGATGTACATATTGGGATTCAAGGAATAACACAGTACTAGGTTGCTTTGGCTCAACCGCATTCAACATGTTCTGTGACTGTCTTGTAGGTTACTCAGAAGACTGCTGTGTTCCTATTACCTGGGACCAAATTTCTATGTTGTTGCATGTATATGACCAGCTCTCATGGGGTTGATGATTAATTTAGCGCTGTCTAATTAGCATAACTATATATTTTCTGAACATTGGCTCGTCCTACATTTGAGTTAAAGATGCTGGCATAGAAAATTAAGCTACATGTGCTCTCAACTGAGCGGAACGAGTTCAATTCACGGGACATTAATGCCATGAAGAATGAGACTTCTTAAAATGTCTATTTCTGTTATGTTTGGAATAAGAACAAAGCACAGGATGTATTTACCTTAATTTCTTTTCAGGTCGGTCTTTCAACTGTTGTGTCCAAGTAAGTCAATTTCTCAAGAACATGAGCTCTTTCGAAAAAGAGCAGGGAAATCTCTGCAGAGACGCTAATTGTATTCGGGTTTAGACAGACAGAATCGATGGAGTTAATGTACTGATGCTGTGGATGACTAAGAACCACGCAGGTTGTTCTTGTGATTGTAGACAGTGAAGCGTTTATATATATGAATAGAGATTGATTTGGTGATTAAAGAAAACTTGCCCTTGAGATTCATCCGAAAAGAAATGTAGTTTTAATTATGTGCAAGATAGTTCGAGAGTTTCTTTCACCAAAAAATTAAAAGAATTGTTTACCAAGATGATTGGCTACTGTGACAATTGTTTCCTTCGGTTGCATTTTGAACATTGTTCAAGTTGTTTTATCTTGTTTTACAATGAGTGTTGTAATTGATTTTTTTTTTAATTTTATTATTTAATATTAAGTTAGTCGAGAATTGAGTTTTATAATTTATTTTAATTTGTTTTTTTATGGGAATATGTTGGTCTCACAATTAAAGTAATGAGCTTTGACATTTTAACCCTGATTAAATCATGTATTTTTAAAAAAATTTTATTTTTAAAAGGTTATATTGGTCTTATGACCAGGATCACGAGTCCTTCAACATTGGCCTTGCTTTTTATTGGCTTATCGTTGTTTTATGAACTGGGTTGCGAGTTTGACAAGTTAACTGAATTGAATTATTTTTTTTTATTTGACTTTTTTTTTCTAATTTTATCAATTAATATTGTATTTGATTAAGAATTAGGTTTCATGATTTATTTCAGTTTATTTTTTTATTAGGTTATTATAGTCTCATGACTTGGAAATAGTGCTTAACGGTTAACTCAGGTTGAATTGGCTTATTTTTATGTTATTTTTTTTAATTAAAATTTTTATAAATTTTATCATTCAACATTAGATCTGACAGGGACGATTGAGAATCGAGCCTTATAATTTTCTATGTGGTTATCTCAACTTCAAAACCAAAGTCGCGAATTTGACTAGTTAACCAGGGTCAAATCCTATATATATATAAAAGATTATCTCGGTCTGATGAACTAAGTCATATGTTTTTGTTCTTTTTTTAATTGATTTTGTTTTTAATCTCATCTTTTAATATTGGGTTAATCGAGGATTAGAATTCATAATTTGTTTTGATTTGCTTTTCATGGGATTATCTCAGTCTTATGATCCGGGTTGCAAATTTGACATATTAACTTAAGTTGTTTTTTAGTTCCTTTTTTAATTGAATTTTTTTTAAAATTTCATCTTTTAATATTAGGTTTATTAATAATTAGACTTTATATTTTATTTTGATTTGCTTTCTATAGGGTTATTATAGTCTTATAACCTGAATTATAAATTTGATACGTTAATCCGGGTTGTCCCAGGTCAATCTAATATCTAATATGTTATTATTTTAATATTAATATAAGATATCATTTTGAAATTTTGTTTAGTTAAATATTATTTTTACATGATATATGAGTTATTTTTTAACCAGTAAAGTCAACTGGGCTATATTGAATAAACACTTACTTGATTTATTTTTTAATTTTTAAATATTAACAACATTCAAATATTCTTTTTATATTTTTTAAAAAATTAACTTGAAAACATACCACAGTCAATCATCTAGGGACTGCAAAAATTTTGATTTATTTTTGTTTAAAATTAATATTTGTTTAGTATTTTTAGATCGTTTTGATGCACTGATATAAAAAATATTTTTCAAAAATAAAAAAATTATTTTAATGTATTTCTAAATGAAAAATACTTTAAAATCAACTACAACCACATTCTCAAACACACATTGATCCTTCCTTCATTGGACATCTAACAAGGCAACAAATTAAATCTATGCATGTTTTCTTTATAATGATAATCGCATTCATACTTTTTTGAAAAATGACCAAAGAGATTGTCCACGTGTCTTTCCCTCTCTTGCAGGGTTTATATTTTATGTGTGTTTAGTTTAGAGGTATGATGATTTTTTTTCAAGGATACAACATTTTTCAAGCACAAACCACATCTTCAAAAGCTAAAAAAACATGCTTTTTACTTAATAAAAACACAAATTACCTCCCATCTAAACACACTTTTTATACTAGCCAATTCAACCAACTCATGTTTCTGTAGTTTTTATTTTATTTTTACACCAATTATATTTCAAATCAATTTTAATATTTCAAGACTAAATTATTTTCATCAAGTCTTAAAGGAGTCATTGTACTATAAAAATATTAATTTCACAATAAAATCCTTCTTGAAAATCAATAATTATTTTTTAAAATCTACGCTCATCAAATAAATTGTATATTTGACAAAATTGACACTTCTAAAAAAATTAAATAAACAATCAGGGAAGCACAAGATAATTCTTGTTCTGAATGTGCTTGATATTATCAATTTTTTAAAATAATTTTATTTTTTTTTATTTTTAGATTGTTTTAATATGTTAATCTTGAAAATAAATTAAAAAAAAATATTTTAATATATTTTTAAATAAATAATATTTTAAAAATAAGATAATAAAGAACCAGACAAAGGCCGACGACAGTAACATACTCGTCGCAGACAACGACGTGGCGTTAGCAATACGCACCGAAGAGCATCTGTCTTTTCACCTCGTAAAAAAAAAAAAATTATTCGTTTCCTTATTACACAATCGTTAAAATTCCTTTCGTCTTCTCCAATCCAATTCTGAATTCCCTTAAGGAATTCTTTTTCCTCAGGTATTCCATTCAATTATCAATTCCATTCTCTCTCCTTTTTTCATCAGCGTCTTTTAGTTAATTAAGTTAAGATCTCTAGCTACTTTACAGTTACTTGCTCTCAAATCCAACCACAACCTGAGTTAAGGTTGTCTTTCTAAAAGAATTTGGCTTATAAATTCTCTAACTCGAGCTAAATTTTAATTTCTGTTATTTTAATGCTATAAATTGAAACACGGGGAGTTTCAATTTTGCTTTCCTTTTTCTGTACTGTTTATTAGTAGGGGAAAAGAGGTATTTTTTTTAAAAAAAATTTGAAACTGTGATTGATTTTCTATTTTGAGCTCCGTATTTTGAATGAAATTCAAATGCTTGACTATAACCCACTCTCTATTACTATTTAGCTTGTTCTGGGTTTTAATAAATTTTGAAAAAGCTGTGCACTTGATTTGAATTGAATGTGCACTTTAGATTTACACATTTGTTGCTGTCTTGTTTGAATAGGGAGCGGGAAGGTTGATTGATTGCTCGTTTTTTTCTATTTGCTTTGCTCAAAGTACAAAATGGTATGTTTTTCTTCATGATGGTTATGCATTGTTCAACTCTTAATTGAAAATTGTTGCTTGAGATTAAATTTTTTTTTTTTGGTGTTTTGTGTGCGGAGCAGCAGTTTTTCGATGGATATGGATATCACGGAACATCGTTTGAGCAGACATATCGATGCTACCCTGCTTCATTTATTGAAAAGGTTGGGATATTTTTTTCTCCTTCTGTTGGTTCAGTTCACTGAAATGATTTTGAGGTGTTCAATAGAAGAATGGCTGTGATAGTTTGTTTATTAATTGGCGTTGTTCTGAGTTTTGGGTTACGAGGCTTTAAATTTCATGGCAACTGTCTACTTATTGGGAAAAAAGCTTTGTTTCTAGTGCTGCAAAGGACTATGTAGATATGATAAACAGTAGCTGAACTAGCGTTTCTTCCAAACTAGTAGAACTTAGGATAGTCTATGTGTATTAGTCTTCCACTCTGCTTTATTTTGAGCCAAGCATTATATCACCAATTGCCAGTGTAACTCTCTGATGACACTGATTTGATTCTTTTTAACCGCCATGCAGCCACAAATTGAAAGCGGTGATAAAAGTAAGTCTTCAAATTCATATTTGGGTATACATACTTCTTTCTTTTACACTTTAACAATCCCTTGACGTTGCTCTTATTTCTGTTTTTTCAGTTATAATGCCTCCCTCAGCTCTTGACCGTCTTGGTTAGTTGTTTTAATGGTGTTTTTAATTTTTATTTTGGATTGGAATTGAGCCACGATTGAGATCTATAATGCCAATTCTGGATAAAATCCTGCAGCATCTCTGCATATAGATTATCCAATGTTGTTTGAGCTTCAGAATGCTGCTGCGGAGCGGGTGTCTCACTGTGGGGTTCTGGAGTTTATTGCAGAGGAAGGCATGATTTATATGCCATACTGGGTAGGGATTGGATTTCTTTTTGGAGTATTCTTGGCATATTTATTTTGATTTTTTTGTATCCCAATTAAAGAATAAGACATCAAAATCTTCAATAGCTGATTTTTTTTTTCTTTTGCCAGATGATGGAGAACCTGCTTCTACAAGAGGGAGATATAGTGCGAGTGAAAAATGTTACTCTTCCCAAGGGAAAATATGTTAAACTGCAACCTCACACAAAGGATTTTTTGGATATATCCAACCCAAAAGCTATGTGAGTTCATTTTTTTTTTTGAATATTAACAATAGAAAATGTATGTGCACACTAGTCACCGGGGACTGTAGTGCCTGTAATATGAGGGGTGTTGCTGTGCTAGAACTTTCAACGCAACATCTTTAGCCTAAAAATGTCTAACCAGCCCAGTTGCAGGAATTTTTATTTCTTATGTAGCAGATTTAAATAAAGCAGTTGATATGCATTTGTAATATTCAAATAAAAAGTATTTTTCCATTCTGAGGTTTGAGCAAAAAGAGTTTGTTACATAAGCTCCACTTGTATCTTACTTCACATTCTCTATTGACTTCATGATGTAAACTCTGGTCCTCTCTTGTCAAATTTGCTTTTTGGCTGGAAACTCTAGGATTAGTGGACGGGTTCACAGGATCAGATAAACCATTTTTGTTCATTCTCGCACTTCCTTATTTTCTTTTTCTTCTATGTTTCATGTATGCCTATCTTTCTTATGTATTTCCTTATATAAGGTGGATATCCTATAATATGATTGGACTTCCTTTGGCATGCAGCTTAGAGACAACATTAAGGAATTATTCCTGCTTAACCACTGGGGATAGTATTATGGTGGCATATAACAACAAGAAATACTACATAGATATTGTGGAAACAAAGCCTTCAAATGCAATAAGTATCATTGAGACGGACTGTGAGGTGGACTTTGCACCTCCCCTGGATTACAAGGAGCCTGAAAAGCCTGTTGCATCTGTTCCTCCAAGCAAGGCAACCTCCCAAGGTGCATGCATATCTTTATTCTTCCATGAATTCATTTTGTAGTATTGAATCAGTTAATTTGAACAATTACAGTAGCCGTATAGAGTTAGGCACCGTTTGGGACATATTTTGCACCGCATTCCATGAAATTTCAATTTTTTTTGGCTTAAATTTAATTTTTTATATATATTTTCAGATCGTTTTGATGTGTTGATATAAAAAATGATTTAAAAAAAAAACATTATTTGATACATTTCTAGACGAAAAGTACTTTGAAAAGCAACCGCTACTATATTCCCAATATTTAGTTAAAGAACATAGAAAGCGATCAGAAGATTTTTTTTGGGGGGATGAAAAATGCTTGATTATGACATGGAATTTGATCAGCAAGTTGTAAAGAAGGTTGCATTTTTCATTTTATCAAAACTTATATTTGATTCTTGCAGCTGAAGAGGTTCCAGCTGAGACTGAACCAAAATTCAACCCCTTTACGGGAACAGGTAGACGCTTGGATGGGAAACCGATGAGCTATCAGCCCCCACCAGTTTCATCAGGGTCTAAAGACAAGCAACCTGCTGTTGCCAATGGCAGCAGGCAGCCTTCTCTCGGATCTATTTCAAAAAATACTGCACGCCAGTCTCAGGGAAAGCTTGTGTTTGGGTCAAATGCAAGTCGCTCTCCTAAGGAAACGCAGCAGGTGCTATTTTTCTTCCACTAAGAAACTGCCAACCACACTGAGCCAGTGTGGAAAAGACGTTAACAACAGATCTGCAAATTGATTGTTTCTTTGATTTTGCAGGGAGCTGGAAAAGAGACGAAACAAGAGCAGCCCAAAAAGGAAGAACGGCCAAAATTCCAGGCATTCTCAGGGAAAAAGTACTCATTGAAGGGTTGATTGTATTTTCCAACAATCAACGTGGTATCCGTCATACCTGGTCTGCCCTTTCTGGATCAGGAAAAAACAATAGAATATATGTTGATCGGAGATGTTGTATCTACTGTTCCATCATCTGGAAAAAGGAGTGGTGTGGTAAGCTTCAAAGTGGACTTGCAATTGTGCCTCTTCCTCTGTATCATCGTGCTAGGTAGAAACATTTCTCGCCACCCATTTTCGTAGTCTGTTCCAGTCACTAGATTCGAAAGGTTTCCTTGGTTTTGCACGGGGAACAAAAATGACATGTTAGGGTATGACCTAATCATGTTAGATGCTCGTAGTCTTCTGCTTCAAGTTTAAACACACAAAACATTTTTTTTTAAAAAAAACCTAAATTAAAAAAAAGACTAAATAAGTAAATATATATATATAGAATTAAACTAAAAAATAGAATAAGAAAATAAGAAAAAGGTAGTGATAGCTTTTAAAAGAAATAAGAAAAGCAAATGAGTTGGGTTATAGGCATGATTGAGTTTAAGAAATTGGTTCTATTTAAATGATAAAAAGTGATTTAGTAAATTGATTCTATTTGAGTTAGATGATAAAAAAAAGCATGACAACTTAGAAAAAAAAAACATTAGAAGTACAAAATTGAATATAAAAGAAAACAAATGATCTAAGTTAATATAAGTTAATGTGATAAACATATAACCTGGATAATTAGGGATAAGTTAAATCAGGTTAACCTATAAAACTCGTGATTAGGATCATAACATAATAATAATCTAATAAAAAAAATTAAAGATAATTACAAAACCAATCTTAAAAAAAACAAATGTAGAGTGATGAATCCATAAAAGAAAATTAGCCAAAAAAATGATGTCAACCTGCATTAAAATTTTAAACTTGTGACCTGGGTTATTAGATCATAAAGTATCATAAATGAAAAAACATGAAGCCTAATCTCTAGCAAATCAAATGTTGAATAATAAAACCAGAAAAAAAAATTAATTACAAAAAAAGATCTAAAATAAAAAATTATAATTAAAAGAATGAGGGTGAAAATCAAAATAAAAAATAAATTAGAGGACAACAATTTTTTTTATTGGAGGGTTAAATTGAAAAGGAAAATTACTTTAACAAAAGGAAAAACAAATCAAAAGAATGTGGGCATAAATGAAATAAATAATACACCATAAAAATTGATTAAAAGATGAAATTGAAAATTAACAAAACTTTAACAAAAATGCCAACGATACAAATTAAAAATCAAAAAAATAAAGACTAAATTGAAAAAAATAATACATGACAATTTATAATTGAAGAACTAAATTCAAAACAAACAATTTTTTTTATAAAAAAATAAAAATAAAAAGAATAAAAATTGAAATTGAAACAAACAAAACAAATTAAAAGGATCAATATGCACTTTTAGGGGAGGAGAGTGAAAAGAAAGAATTAAAAAAATGACTACAGGTGACAAATCATTCATGTTTTATTAACACACGCTTTACCAAGAGAAAGAGAAGACGCTTCCAAAGAGATATTAAGAGGTGGCATTTGACAGAAGAACGTTGTCATACGTGCCTCTTGAAAGGTGCAGTCGCATCCACTTATTGGTGCCTATGTCATGCACCAACAACTTTTTTTTAATATTTTATATAATTAAAAAACAAAAATGCCCTTGTACCCACTCAAAAATTAAAAAAAAAAAAAAACCCTAAGAGACAAATGAAAACACCCTTCAAATGAAATTTTAAAAACACTCAATCCTACGAGTATTTAAATCCTTTTATTGTTCATTTAAAAAAAATTACCACAAAGCTCCTATACAAAAAGCCTTCTTTTTTTTTTGTCTAAAAAATTATTTTAGTAATTTTACTATTTAAAAATAAAATAAAAACGTGTGCCCCAATAATGTCATGTAAGAGATTTGTATCCCTATGAAAAGACAAAAAAACACCCCTATTGCAAGGCTTTATTTTGTGCTAAGAGGGGTAAAAAGGAGAAAACACCGTGGGTTCACTTTGACATTCAAAGTGTTTTCCCACACATTTTAGAGTTTCTTTTAATACAATTTTTAGCCTCGTTTCCTTCAACATGATTAATCGAGGAGTATAGATTTGGATTTGTCAAGCTGCCCATTATGCCAAAGTGATGGAATGTTGTTAGCTACCATCCAAGCAATGTCTCGATATTCCTTCCCCTACCAGCATTTCGACTGGAAATTTTTCATAATCTTTAGGCCTGGAACCATGAGTGTTGTTTTCTCGTGTTCTTCAAGCTCGGCTGCCTGCCCTGGAACAGTTCTTACTTCAGCCTCGACAATCAACCTGTTAATGCTTAACAGAACATCATTGTGAGAAACAAATTGCTCAGTTCCAGAGGACAAAAAAAAAAAACATGCTTCAAATGCAGATAACTTCTTTCATCCATCTCTATATTTTGAGTCTATGCCTCTCTGGTGTTGGTAGAAGCTTGATTCTCAGATCAAAGAATAGCCATGCAAGCCACAAATGAGCTGTCTGGATTCTCATGAAAGAATGGTTTTAGGAGCATCTTTCACACGGAGATATTTAAACTGGAAACCCAACTCTTTGGCTCTAGCAGGAAGAACCTCTGTCCATCCAATACCTGCAACGAACTCAGTATATATGCCTGTTTCAGCACTGTGCCATGTGGAGGAAAAAGAGAAGAAACAGAAGGCGTGCAAGTCCTTACAGCCGTAGCACCTTCTCCGAGGACTGCTTTGAGGTCAAAATCGGGTGGCTGCAGGAAGCCACGACGGCCGGCCATAACATTTCCCAATCGTTCACACATTTCGGCCAATCGAACAAGATTTGGTGCAGCTCCATTGATGACTCCTGGCATTAGGTTAATAGAGCTGATTTCAATTATTGTGAAGCTCTACATTGAAGAGTGCTGAGGTTATGTCCAACACAAAGACTCCATTACCATGGAAAACAAGCTCATATGGGAACGAAGTGCAACTGCTTTGGGAATGTACAAAGATATCCACAGAGAAGCATGACTTCATAAATCTAACGCTTCTCAAGATTCACTGAGGGAATATAAATCTCACACAATCGATTCATATGAATAAAGGACCATGTCCGATTCCAAGTTTATATGTGTAGCACAAGAACCCAAAATGCCCGATTATCTGGTATGGAATATTGTGCAAGACAAACATATCTGTAATCGCAAGGTTGAGATTGCTGCTATAAATGTGCAGTTGAGAACAAAAGTATAAAAACCATGCTTGTTAGACCGATCCAGTGTTCTAATCTCGAAAAGTATCCTTCATTGGATTGTTGAGTCAAATCATATGATAGGCTAATTATTTTATTTTTATTAAAATAAAGTTGTTTTAATTTTTTTAAAAAAATTATTAGTATTAATCTAGTTGGATTTAAATAAATTAATCAAATTACAAGTCAACCTATCAGGATAATTAGATGAGTTATGGAGGATAATCCACTGACAAGTTTAACTATATATATATATATATATATATATATATATATATATATATATATAAAAGCTCATCAAAAGAAAACTATTTTTTGAAAAAAGAAGAGTACCTTAATAAGAGGGTTTTGTTAAGGCTTCTTGAATATTGTAAGAAGAGGAGAAAAAAAGTGGACCTGCATGCAGTCTCTTTGCACCAATCTTTTACCAATAAAAACCAGTAGCTCTTGTTACTGATACAATCATCTGTTTTCCCTTGATCAAACTCTCCAAGAAATCAAACCAACCATCCTACATTATTATGTGAAGTCCTTTTTCCTTACATTACATAAAACCAGAGCTCATCAAATTGTCATTTAATTTGTTACTATAAAGATGGCAAGTTTAGTCCCTGTTGTCTTTGGTTCAGGATAGAAGGCTGGAAGCAAGGTACGATAAATTAAAATCAAGAGGTTGTTGACTACTAAAACTTGAGATCTTAAATTCACAATATAATGCTTTTTAAAATATTTATTAGAACATATTCTCTAGATTGTGAAGACGTTAAGATTTAGAATTCAAAATATATTTATTAAAAATTATTAATGTTCAGATAATTCCTTTGTTATAAAAAATAAAATGAATTAAAGCAATAAATGGTCTGATATATGAATCAATTCAGCGTGGATTATTGGAAAAAATAAGTTGGCCTATCATAATCATAATTTAATTTAGATTAGATAAGAGCAAGCAAGCGCACAAATGGGAACAGATTAGAAAACAAGATAAGCTAAATAAATAAAGACCTGATAGGCCCATAAAGCAAAAATGAAACCCAGTAAGAAATAATCTCTCACTTTTAGATTGGCCCATGAAGGACCATTAATATTACAAAAGGTCCATCCATCCTGATAAACAAACTAAAACCCCCGCAAACTTCACTTCACAGTAGAAGGGGATAATCAGTGAGAAATGGCGACGGTGATGCAGTGGTGCGGCGCAGTAGCGAGGAGGGGGATGGTGGGTCAGAGATCAGTATTATTCTCAACATCATCAGAAACATCAGTATCAACCGGTGCAGCAGCGATGTCACCAAACCTTTGTGGAAGAGGGGACAAGAAAACGAAGAGAGGAAAAAGATTTAAAGGAACGTATGGGAACGCGAGGCCAAAGAAGGAGAAGAAGATTGAAAGAATTAAAGATAAAGTTGAGGTTCCCAGGTCCACCCCTTGGCCTCTCCCTTTCAAGCTCATTTAATAAAAATTATATAAATTGTTATTTCTAGCAGCTGCCCCCCTTTTCTTTTCAGGATTTGAGGTAGTTAGGATCGTGTACATTGGATGTGGGCTTTTAATGAAATTGTGTTTTGTAGTGTGTTTTCGAGAAAAAAAAATCTGTTTCTTTTGAGTTCGGTTCAAACGTTAAATTTGTCTTCTCTTCGGATGTTTTGGAGGGTTTTTTTCTTCAATTTTATTTGGATTCCTGTTAATTCGAGGGACTTGTAGAACTGGGATTTGAGGTTTTTCGGTGTTAGGAGAATTTATCTACAAGTGGATTGATCTGTTCTTTGTTTAAAGATAGTTAAAGTGGCGAAGAGTCTGGCTGAGCACAAATGTAAGTCAATTTAGCCTGGAAAGAACAAAGAAAGGTGGTTATGTGGAGAACTGTAAAATGGACTTAATAAGATAGTTATCAGACAACTCAGTTTCTCCTTAAAACGAGTGTATTGTCTTGAAGATGAAATTGGATAGTTTTAGCGATGGTAAATATTAGTTTCTGATACTTATCAATGCAGATTCCTCTTAGTGTGAAAACTTACATAACTTAGGTTCGAACATTTTTGAGATTTAGAGAAAAATCTGATGACAAGAGTACTGAACTGATCATGCTCAGTAATGTAGTAGTAGTAGTCACGTGGAACAGAACCTTGGCACCACTGCTTTAGCCTTGATGAATGCAAATTCCCTTTTTTTTTTCTCTTTTGCTGCAATTGGCTTAGTAAATCCAGCCCTAGCTCTGCAAGTGGAGCAACTCCAGTGGCCAAATAAATTTACTGCCCGCAGAGCGTGGGCAATTGTAATCTCTAGATTTTTCATTCTAGTGAGATGTGTCTAAGTGGGTGAGCATATACATGAAGGAGATCTAAGATAGGATGGTAGAACAAAATGACTAGATATACAAGTCTTAAAAGAACCTTTCTTGATTTCATTGTTTTTGCGTTTGAAGACAGTTTTTTGTATTCTTTTTACATATCTCAACCATTCCCGTTGGCATGTATAATTGGTGGAACTAAGATAGAGTTCAATTGTGCAACCATCTGAATTAGATTTGCCCTTAGTTTGATATATGGTTCTGATCCTTGTTTGCATTTACTTCAAACCATGCCTATAACCTTGTGAGTCAACAGATGAAAACTCCCGATAAGTATCACTTATCAACATAAGTTGTCAAGACTTGAAGTTTATTGTCTTTTCCTGGACTAGGACGATCTAGTTGCATCAGAACAAGCTCCCCTCGGAGCAACTTTAAGAGAGCCTAACTAGACAAGATCCTTAATACAATCTGCTTTGTTACCTTTATTACTTCCAGCTTCCTCCTGCAATTGCTCTGAGAGATTTAGAAATAAGTCCGCTACTATTGGAATCCCCAGTATCAGAAACAAGCAGGCGAAGAGCATAGTTAGAGTTCCCATACAAAAGGCCCAGTCGGCATCAGCAACATACCTGCTTGAATGTTTTGCTAGCTTGAATCCACTAAAGATTGCAAATAGGAGCATTAAAATAGCAAGAATCGACAGGGTTATTCGCATTATTGTTGCATGTACGGCAGCAGTACCCCAATGCTTCACCTTCCACATACTTGCCCTTGCCTCTTCGTCATCCATAGGACAGGGCAATAGAAATAACCGAGCCAGATGTAAGGTTTGATAAAGGAGCTTGCCCAAATTTCAGCCTAAAGAAAAATGCTGCTATATGCATATAAAAAGCCTGTGTTTCTGTTTGATCCAACAGATAAGTAGATCATGCGTTCTTTACATTTTTCTGCAGCATTGCACATCCATTGCCTCTTGTCACCCAACAAATTGGAAAGCCATGTTCTTCTCATTTTGTTTTTATTCCAACTCTCGAGACGCACCAACTTTTGTTTCTTGTTTCATGCGTGACATGGCTGAATTTTTCGGCACCGGCCTTATGATGGAGTAATTCTTAGCTATCGCAAGTTATTTCCTTCCCATTGTTGGACAGTTTACAAGCTTTCAAGGCTCTATAAAAAATTTTGAGGACTCTCCCCGTTAAGAAGATTTCAAGGCTGTATAAAATATTATGATGCATGATTCTAGTGGAGAATCAGCCTGTGCTTTTGCTTTTCAAAAGCAAAATTTGGGGAAAAAATTATTTTTTTATTTTAAATTAATTATTTTTATGTATTTTTAAATTATTTTAATGTGCTGATATTAAAAATAAAAAATATTATTTCAATATATTTTTTAATAACTTTAGGAGGGTCTCAATCGGGTAGCTGCAAAACAATCTACTTTGCTCTCACATTGCTTCCAAGGATAGCCGCAAGCACAACAATATGCTCGGTTATAGAACTTGTATTCCATAACTAAGTGCCAGTAACAGGGAGACAGGACACAGGTACTAAATTTGTAGGCGATAATCAACGACCTTTCTTGTAGTTTAAATAGCATTCATACCCCCCTCCCCCCGAGCCTCTCAGCTTTGAGACTCTCCTAGCTCCCCTCCTCAAACCGCTGTTAGACAATCACTAACCAGTTTCAGACGATCCAGGGCCGCTAATGAGAATATTAACAATTTACTACTGGCTTATCAGGAACAGAGAATCGTGTTTTAACTAATGTACTGTCTGTTTTGAAAACGCCTGTCAGTAGGCTCAAGCAGAGCGTACGAGTTTTTCCAGATTCAGCGCTAGTCAGTAGTCTCACTCCTTGGAAGTTCACGCTCCATTCTAGCCATAACAGGAATCCAGTTGCTGTCCTATGCTTCAGAGCTCAAACACGACAAAATATGAAAAAGACGCCAATTAAACAAGTTATTATTCACTTTAAGGATCCACTGCCTTAGCAATCCAGAAATGCACCATCTCATGAATGCTTGGTACTTCAAGAGCACATATCCTTTCTTCATAGAAAAAAGCCAAATACATTAAGTGAAAAATGGGAACATGCATAATGTCCAATATCTGCCTTGACTTGAATAGCACAAAGCGGATGTTGGCTTCTATCACATTATCTCCAGCAGCAGTCATAGATCATCTCAATCTGCACAGGAGACAAATTTGCAGTTGTTGTAAGAACAATAGAGCTCCTCCAACTTCAATGTTAGGGAATGCCAAGGAGAGGACAACTCAATCCAATACTTCATGCTAGTTCTTCAAGAAGCAAAATGCTAAGTGAAAAAAAAAATTTGTAGGAGCCAAGAAGAGGAGATACTATATACAATCTCCCAATTCATAAGCACATCACAACCACGAGACTCCAAACAAAACCACATGCAGGTTGCCCAGCAAGCCTCATTGATCTCTTTTTTAATCTTTTGATCACTATGTTGCATAAAGTGATTGGAACAGATAAAAATTGCACCAATACTAATTTGGAGAACAAGAAGATGCCAATCCCAGATACATTACCATGAGTCCAGATTGGGAATTGGATCAATATAGATACAACCAGGTGCAAGTTTCTTGAGAAACTAGAGCAGGCAATAACACTATATGTCAAGAGAATGATTAAAGTGCTAACCTTTATTTTTCGCCATGCAAAAAGAAGTGGGTTTTAGTCATTATCTTCTCGGCCATAGTTATACACTATCTCAATCTGCAATACTATCAAATTATTAGAAAGGGAAAAGGCACAAAGCAACTGTTCAAAGATGCACTCAAAATAAACAAAACAGTGGAATTCCTTCTGGAAGAAGCCCAGGCGAAACGAAGGGATGTGAATTTTTAAGAATATAGGACAACCTAATAAGATGATACCTAGCACCAAGGCATAATGTTATTCTTAAGAACCAAATACACCAGTCTTCTAGTTTTCTAATTTGGACCAATCTGTGTTCACTGGGCTTAACTTTTACTAGGGTCAATCACATATAAATCCCCAATACAAAGCTTTGCAATGATGGACAATGTTCTTTACTTTTCACATTAATAGAATTTATCCAATTTAGCTACTAAACAAGAATGAGATATTAATGCTCAGCTATCCAAAAATTTATGTGCGTGCATGTATTTACACGATGCAGATGCACAACACAAGAAGCCAACGAAAAGTAATTGACTGCAAAAGTTCCATGTTGTCTGCCACATGAACAATAATAAATTAAATAAATAATCATGATCGTTACCCCTTCAGGTGGAGTCGGGTTCCGAGTGAACTTGCTACCGCCAGGAGCCCAAGGTACTGAAAACAAATAAGATCAGAACCTGAGAATGCTATCTATAAGCTTGAAAACTAAAGCATTACTGTCACAAAAAAGCTTCATAACTTCTCAAAACGAGATGAATCAATTACGCCTACAAAGGGGAAAAAGTTATTCAATTAATTTAACACCTTCTCTTTTCACATTTTCATTGCACATTGGAACCTGTCATTCAAAAGCTGCGACTAGAGAAGATGCTACTCTTTCTTTTTGTTTGAGTTTAACTATATACTAAGACCCAAACTTGACGCTGACCAAATCACCCTCTTCGCTCACACAATTTGCCCATCATTTTAACACTTGTCTTAATTCAACCCTACCTTCCCAGGAAACCACAAAACAGTAAACAAAAAAATTAAATACCAATATAAGGATCAGGGTGCCGCCACTTATTGTACTGCGCCTCGCCATCAGCTATCATTCTATCAATTGTATCTGGATCTTCCTACAATTCCAATTACAGTTCCAAGAGTAGGCAAAAAAAAAAAAAAACTCAGAATCCCTGAATAAAACGCCTAATTAAAGAGTTCAAAAAAAATTAACAGTCTGAATTAAAAAAATATAAAACCAGATTAAGATGTCAAACATAATCCTAGGCATTCCAATTTCCAACGAACCACGTGTTTGCTTGTTTCGAACCTCGCGCGCAGAAGATCGGCCTGGTCACAGAAATTAAAACAAAATGGAGTTAATTAGTAAGAAAACAGAGCAGCAGGATCTGATCGAAGAATGAGAGTGAGAGATTAGAAATGGGTACGTCTTCGTAAAAGAGGTGGCGATGGACTGCCCAGTTAAGAGTGTCTTTGAGAGCACGGCGGTAGAGGATTCTCACTCTCTCCTTCTGTGCTGCTCTTCGACCCAGGTAGCCCGCTGCTGTTGCTGCTGCGACGCTCATCTCTCTCTCTCTCGCCTCCAAAGGTTTCTACGTTTCTCACTGCAGAAGCTATGAGGAGAATCAAATGTCAGGCAAGCACTGTGAAAGTAAACCAACAAAACGGCATCGTTTTCTTAAAAATTTAGAAGCCAGAAAGTACTATACTTTCATTCATAGACCTGGGCCTCGAGATGAGACCTTGCAATGTAAACTGCAAGACCACGTCCATCAATAATTTTCTGAACTCAAGGATCCGGGCCCACCCTATGAACAGATGCGAGCGTTTGTTTATAATTTTACACCCATGTATTTACATATCTTTTTTCATCATTTTAATCACATATCATGAGTGATTTTTGATACCTCAGTAAATTTTTGTATATATTCTTTTTAAAAAAAATTAGGATTGAGAAAAACACATAGCTATTTTCCAAACTTTTAAATGTATTGGATTGTCAAGTTCGACGAAATGACCTAGTACTTTGCCAGGCTAATAAGGTAGAGCTAAAATGCATCTCTCGTGGGTTCAAGCCCAAGGATTTTTGCAATCACACCCTAGACGTGGTTGAGCGCTCCATCTTCACCTAAATCTATCTTGTGGTCGGATCCACTACATTCATGAATTCAAATATTATATATGAATTTAATATCACACCTGTATAGATTTTATATAATCTTTGAGGAATTATTTTGTAATAAATAGACTTAATTAAATAAGTTAACACTTCACCAATACCATTAAATTTATTAAAATCTCTCATGACACATCATGTCTCCATTTCTTTGCTTCATAAAATAGGTGGAACACAATTCATAATATAAATTTAATTTATAAAGGTAGAATAACTCTTCACCCTCTCTACTCTAGCAAAATAACAAGGTTTAGGAGCTACAAATACCCCATAAAACACTTAAATAAAAGTTTCATGATATATGTATTCTCAATATTTTTAGTACATATATTTTTAGAGTCTATTTTTTAAAAATATTATTGTATTCTCTCTCTAAAAATTAATTTAATTAAGCATCTGAGAATTCCTAAATCTACAAAAAGAAACATTTTACAGGTACCAGCTCTCAACCACCTTAATTATGAAAAATAAATTAGATTGTTAAAATAAAAAGATTAACTAATTATTCAACGCATAAGTTTTGTTCTTAAATTGTTTAAAAGCATCATCAAATTGTTAATGAGAAATCATTGGATAGGAGTAATCTCAAAATATTCATTTTGAGATTAATTTTTTAGAATAATGTATTATTTGTTGATGTTATTAAAATAACTCATTTGAAATGAATAATCTTATCCATCCAATAATTACGAGATAATATGCTCACATTCATTCATGTGGAGCCACATTATCATTATCATTATTGATTTCATATGAATGTGTGATAGGGAGAGAATTACCTTGAAAATATCCAATAATTTTCTTATATATTTTTTACTATCAATTTGCGATGGTAATTCATTGCAATACAGTGACAATTGGAAAGAAAATCATTGATTTTTCCGTTGAATACGTTCCACCCAAAAGAGCAGTTGCTGAATTTTGCTCTAACCCTAACTAAATTATTCCTTCAAAGTTTCTGGTCGATCTTGAATCTCACGAGAAGGGATCAGCATTCCGAGAGTATATTTAAAAACGTGCTCTAGAAATTTTACCATCGACCAAGTTCAAGCGACAGGCCCAAGGCCAGCACTTGACCTTCAGGATTTTTTTTTTAAAAATATAAGGATTTCAAATGCACAAACATGAACAAAATGAGCAAAACAAAACCCGCTTCAACTTTGAACACGATTCAAACCCTACAATTTTTACAACTCTAACAATCACAGAAGTTATTTGTTTATGATTTCATTCATGAAAACAATGATGAAGGGGCCTATCTAATTCAAGAAATCACAGCTCTCGGTGTAGTATATATATATGGGGCACAAAAAGAAGCCTATAAAAGGGATGACTTGCTGTATGTCCATCCCAAAGACCTTCGCCTTGTGCTTGAGGTTGGGGGAGTAAAGCTAAGGCCAAACATCTCCTTGAGAGCTTGTCCCTGTTCTACAAATCTGACCAGCTTTGCAACAACGGCAGCGCTTTCCGTTACATGGTTGATGTCCTCTGTGTTGCTCCATATGCGGTTAGCCAACTGCAGCCTTCTTCGCTTTGAGCTCAGCCCAATACCCCACTTCTTGTAAAGTCTGTTTCTCTCTTCTTCTGAAAACCTCTTGTTCATCATCTTGCTTAGCATCCCTCTCTCACGATGAAGAGCCTTGATGCTGTCTCCCCGGATGAACATGGTTAGTGTTACAAAACTTAAAAGCAAATGTATATATATTTCACTAAGCAGCCTGAAAATTTCAGCTCTAGTCAAACTGCTTTTCTGGTAGGGCAAGGAAAACAAAAGTTTGCATCCTTGAGCTATAAATTTGTAAGAAAATTACTTTCAAATCGAAATATGTCATGCTTCAGAAAAGGCAACGGAAGTTTCTTCCCCCCCCCCCCCTTTAATTCTCTTGGTTTATTCACAGATCATGTGAAATATACATGCTTGATGCAAGTATATTTCACAATACAGGTGAAAACATATGTGGATACATGCATGCATGGATAAGAAAGAGAGATTACCTTGAAGCTAGTGTGAGAGTCCGACCACCTCCCACACCCTGATTACCTTGAGAAAATGTTTCCTTGAGGAAGGAAAGTCTCCTAAGCTCCACTTCAATGTATATGGAATCAGTCGGATCGCCTTGAAAGAGCAAGAAAAAGTAAGTTCGGTGGACCAACGAGACATTGCAAGTTTGCCAGAGTTCCAGTATTGCTCTCTGCTGTCTCTCAAATTCAAGAGGCCAATTGCGAGGAGTTTCCAATGGTTCATGCATAGGATCCAACCCTATGTCCTTTGAACTTTTATCATATTCACCAGTCATTGCCTCTGTCTCCTGAACCTGCCACACGACCAAACCGAGCCAAAAGTGAATCTTGAGAGAAACTCGATCACTAAGAAGTAAAGACACAACTTCAAGCAATGACAATGAAGACAGTAGTATGTAAGGATGTTCTCACCTGAGCATCAACTAGTTGCTTCTCATACTCCTCCTGGGCCATCTCCTTCAATCCTGCAACAAAAGTGTGGATGCTAGGAATGTCCTCATCTCCAGAAGTTCTGATGCTCTGTGCTCTGAAGTCATCTGTGCAATCACTTCCAAGAGATGACTGGGAATCATTTCTCGACAACATTGTACCACTGGTACCGAAATCTAGCGGGGGAATTTTCCTTTGAGATCCTGCTGGCCTCCCAGTAAATTTTTTCTCGAATCCATTTGGTGGTGTGCTCTCAATTTGTTCTGCCATCTCAAATCCAGGAGAGGAGCCACTCATGAAATTCTCTCGACAACTCCTGCTCCTTGTTAAGTTAGGGCTTCTAGAAGTCGACAAATCAGCTACTGACTGTGGAGATGATTCATCAGGGTAAGGACTCACAAGAGCATCAATTGTCCTTTGCACATGATGCAGTCTCTGCTCTAACACATCATATGTAAATCCATTTTGCATGTGACTTCCTTCTCTATCTCCATTAGCAGCAGTAGATATTCCTTGCCCTATGGCTCCGTCCCTGAATGCTGTCAAGGTCAAAGTTCCTTCATTTTCACCATTTGATACTGAATGGTGTTCAAAATTGCTCCTGATCCTTGTTTCTTCCATTTCAATACACTGAACTTCCTTGCAGTAGTCGTCAGCATCTTCTGCAGCATCCTCCAGACTCTGAGATGAATTGTATCTGACAATCTTCTTTCCTATTGACATTGGAGGAGAAGTGCCATCAGATAAGCCATGGTCATCTGTATTGTCATGAAGGTAAGGTTCCTCATCATCATTGCTCCCAGTGTCATAACGAGCATTGTTGAACCTTCCAACACCTCCATTCAGATAACGAGGACCACCCATGCCTGATGATTCAGATATTGAACATTCATCTTCCCAAGCATCTCCTGTTTGTGGATTATGATGATGACTGATCCCATTCTGAATTGATGGAGCAATATTTAGCAATTACTAATGGGAGTAATATCATCAAACATATAGTGACACTCTGATTAGGAAGTAAATATACCTCTTTTCTTGATTTCTGACCATTTCCAACCACTCGCAGCAAATCCTCTAACCGAGACTGAGCTAGATCCCTTTGCTTAGTCAACTCTTTTATCTCCTTCTCCATCTGCATGGAAGGAACCATTTAATAGGATGAAGTCAATGCATAACGTGGCACTAAGATAGATGATACAGCATCTTTTTACACTACATGTCATAAAATATCTTTAAGTCTTTTTCATCCGTATAAGCTCATTTATACAGCAGGGAGTAGGGAATGCTGACTAGGACCATCTATGCATTGAGAAAATTATATACTGGTTTGGGCCAAATGATAGCAATGGGTTGGGGTGGGTTCTTGAGTACCCGGTACCCGGACCTGCCCCCAACCATCAGATGTGCACTATAAAGAAGCTAGCTACCAACACATTATTGATTGAGAGTTAATTGTCATACTTCTGCTGGTGGTAAAATTTATCTGCGAAGTTCAACACTGAAATAATTGATTCTGAATTGAAAAATCAACTCTAGTGCCTAAAGATTTTGGTTACTGTTAAAAATTTTGTTCATCTTTCACATAATTACCTTTTGAATTTGAAGATCTCTCTTTCTCAGTAGTGATACATAATCACAAGTTGAGGAAGCAGGGGCAGGACTTCTTAACTCACTCTCCAACCTAGCCACTTCTTTTTGCAAATGCTTAACCAATGCCTTATCAGACATGACCACATTGACCTGTGCTTTTGTGGTAACTTCCTTTGCACAACAAGCAAACAAAAGAGTATTTCTAGATTGCTCAACATGGCTGCGTGCAGGGCTCAATGTGCAGATGATGGCAGTTCTAGCATTGCCACCCAATGCCGGCTGCAATAACCGTGTCAGCTTAGAATCTCTGTAATTGATGTGTCCCTGTCTCCCCTTACTGCACAAATCATAGCACCAAATAGCTGAGATATGAATAGTATAAATCTATAAATTGAAAAGATTTCTACTTTCAATTTAGAACAGTGGCAGGGGAAAAGGAAAAGGCAACAAAGAAATCAGTAGGAATAGAGAAAGATAAGATAAAGGCAGCTGTCATGATTCATGAGCAGTTCAAATAAACAGACAACATTAACGAAATGCTCTGAAACCTGTCTTTTATCACTCGGTATAGTTCTAGAACAGCTCACTGTGAAATACATATGCCTCCATGTGGATGTGTGTGCATGTCTTTGTACTTTCATGACATGCCAACATGGTTAATAGCCTTTGAGTGCATGCATGAGACTAGCCCAATCTTCCTATATTCAATTTTAGCTATCTGCATGACACTGTGCCATTTAGTACTTTCATAAATGACTAGCAACATGGTTGATGTCAATATTTCAACACAAATCATCTAAGCTTGTGAATTTTTATTGAAAAATATACCAATGTTAAGCATCTTCGGAAAAATATTCTTTAGTATCATGAATGACCATGACAGCAAATTGAGTCCTAAGGAAATGCTGAAAGGAACTAGATTTGATCCCAATGGCAATTAAAGATTAGTTAGTGAATATCAGTGGTGTCAGAAAATCTAGATGCAGATGAACAAAGTCAAATTAACCACCACATTGAAATAAGCATGCTTAACCCATGACTAATTTTGTCACAGACACAAAACCTAAAGTTAAAAAGAAAATATGAAATAACAACCTTAGCTTGCGAATAACCGTTCCCAGAGTCAGCAAACTGCGATTAATGTGGCAGCCTTCTTTCAATCTTGCTCCAGTGGATAGTGCCTGAGATGCACGCTCACTTCCTGCCAAATCAACAAAATTCTGCACAAAAACAAGAATTCATTATAGCTACTCATCTGTTATTAATATTTTATTCCTACTTTATTAATTTCAAGGGTATAAATGGTCCTTACAACAGTGGCAGAAAGAGTGGTCGAATTTTCCTTGCCTAGAAATTCACGAGCAGAACTTTCAATTGTCTGCAAAAATAATTAAAAAAAAGAAATAATCTCAATGATTCCAATTCAATTTCTACACATTTTCATCTGCAACTAAATGCTTGTACATCTGTCCTAGGGAAGATTTGAAAGGAAAGAGGCATACCAATCTAAGGATTTGATGGGATCTGGAGCTTTTCTCATTCAAGGAGGTCTCCCCTATCCGTCTTTGAGCTGTTATAATACTTCAAGATAAGTAGAAGTACGAAACCCAATAAAAGCACCAGGACTTTTTACAATGCTTTACCTTCACAAACAGAAAGAAGCTCCTTCAGATGATCCCAGTCCTTTAGTGTTTCCTCAGTGGCTTTTTCCACTACAGTCCCTTTCTGGCCAAAAAAAGAAGAAAACAAGCAAATCAGACAAATTCGTCAACATATTTGTGGAAGCTAGACAGGATAAAAGCTTTTTCACCTCTGGATCATCCAGCAGTCGAAGTGGGGTGTCATCTGTGCTAAGAAGATCTCTAATAGCTTCATTGTATATCTCAATTGCTGAGAACTTCAAAACAAATGCTCTTTCTTCATGCTGTAATAATAAAAATTGTTATATATAGGTAATAATTTAAAAGGAAGAAAAAAACAAAGAGGAAACAAAAACAATTCTAAATTAGAAACTTTTATTACCTTATGCATGTAGTCAAATATATCTGCCACTGTATACTCAGTAATTCCCATCATCGTGTATGTTTTTCCACTGCTTGTTTGCCCATAAGCAAAGATACTTGCTGGAAAAAGCAAGAGTAGGTGAAATGTCTTCAATTATTTGGCAAATAAGGTGTTAAAAGATATACGAGCATCATACTTACAGTTAATACCGCTGACAACAGAAAGGGCAACTTCCTTGGCTCCTGCCTCATACACTTCCCTTGTAGTGTCGTTACCTCGAAATACTCTGTCTATCCCCAGAGCACGGGTAAACGATAATGAAATGAAGCAATTAGGCAGGGGATTATGTTTCTGAAAGCTAGCTGTTAAAGTTTGATGCACTGAGATGTACAATGAGCTAATGGAAAAAGTTATAATCAAATGTATATGGAATAGATATGAACCAAAAATCAATGCTTTCTAACATAGTGTACATAAGCACACCACTGTTCACAGTTCTCTAACTATCTGACAGTGGACTGCAATGAGAATACAGTTCAGCACTTCTAAGATCAGGGATTACTCAAAACCTTCAGCTTCCCAGAATGTTAACAAAAAACAAATGATCAGGCAGCTGGTAAATGACATGCGAGGTAGAAAATCCACTGTGGGTTTCCCTTTTGTTCATTGACAATTTGAATGAGCCTATAAGAAAATCGAATTGTTCCGGTCTTAAAAGCATCCTAGCTTTTGTTATGCAAGCATTACAAAGTATGGTGAGCTGAAAAGCTCTCCAGGCTACCGTATTAAGAACATGCACAGGATTAGCTATATTTTGAGACAATGATTCCTGAGATATTAAAGGCCACCTAAAAGCTCAATCTGACCAAGCAAAATAATTGCCAGAAAACAGTGTTGCTCGGGCACAAAACATTTAAGGCCTAACCTCATCAAGAGGGACACGTATCATCTCATTTTCAATTTTGACACCAAAAAAAAGTCATGGAGCATCTCCTTACCAAAAGTACAAGCTGATGGAAAAGTGGAGCCTTCACGAAGGGTATTCCGGTACAAGATGGTGGTGTCATTGATGCATTCCCAATCTGCAACTTCATTTGCCAAAATCTCCTTGTCGCTCAAAGGCCTCAACCTCACCAAAACAAGAATCTTCTCCTCACGGGCACTCGCCATTTGCATCTTCGCCATCTTCAGCAGCTCTTCCTTACCAATTGATCCCATTGTCCACTCTACACTTGTTCTTCTCAAGCCCACCAACAATTAAATCAAATAAGTACCATAATTTTCAAATGTTCTGATTAAAAGGAAAATCTAAGTCAATGAGTCAAAAAAACTCACTGGTGCACTTGCTTTCCTGCAATGTAAGACGGTTTAGATGTTAAAAACAAGGTTGTTGTATTTGCCTAAAAGACAATATGCCCATCATTTTACTCGACAGTGTCTGCAGCAAGATGGAAAATCATAGGTAAGAATCTAACAGACCCCAAAAATAAGCATAATACACGCTAATTATATGTCATATCAACAACGACAACAATTACAACTAATCATCCTTTTTTAACCATCCAACCACCCAAAAAAACCTTTTAAAGTCACCTATAAATCTAAATTAAAAAAAAAAGGAGAGAATGCCAACAAAAGATAAAGACTTCAAAACAACAACAATGCCAATCTTGGATTTCAATCTAAATCACCCTCCAAAATAGATTAAAAAAAAAAAATTATAGGCATTATTTAAAAATTGTAAAAACAAACATAAAGGTAACTAACCTTAACAACCCATATCCGAATTTCTAGACCTTACCTTAAAAAATGGTTCCTAACCAACTTGAATGCTTGAAAACTAAGTAATAGAATTCCATATTTCTAAGAACTTTCAATTCACAACCCCAAAAAAGCCCATCTCAGCAGCGACTTATACAGTGCATGGTCCCCATTGACACATCATATACATACACATGTCAGTACATCCCCACGTATAAAAATTCATATACGTATGCGATATACTTACAAAGCATGGGTCATTGTCATGAAACGGTAAGTGAACACAGTCGAAGCAAGCAATGCAGCTCAGGTAAGATATCCTCCACATTTTCTCAAGCAAAACGCCATCGTTTCTAATTCTCTCTCTTACTCTCTGATCTGAAGGTGAGAGGTGGTTACCTTCTTCTTCAAATCTCGAGCTCTCCAAGACTGCAACCGCAACACAGAAGCCAAAAAATTAGTACCGAAACACAGCTTTTAATAACACCACTTACTAGTCAGTTGAAAAATTATTTAAAATCCCCGAATTTCACGCATTTAACCGTTACCAATTAAAAAAATACAACGGTAAAAGCAAATTTAATTAAACAAGAAAAAAAACCTCGAATGATTTAAAATTAGTTATTAAGCGTAAAAGAAATTAAGTGATCGATTTAGCTTTGTGCTTGAACATGAACTGAAGCGTAGCTTTGACGAGAAGAAAAAATTTTGAATCTACTACTTTACGCGTCGAATAAAGCACGCAAAAACGGAAAATGTGAGTCAAAAGGAAGGGTAAAATTGGTACTGAAAGAACAAACCGAATACAACAGTAAAAATCGGCGAGGTTTTTCACACTCCACACACAAGATCTCTTCAACAGAGAGGGGGAGAAGAGGGAGTTTTGTTCAGTTTTATTTGGCTTGGTTCTAGCCGTTAACGGCCAAATAAAATGTGTACTTGCGTCTCCCTCTCTCTGCAGTCTGCAGCTTCTCTGTCAGATGTCAGTGGAGAGCAAATCTGATGGAGCGTCGCCTTGAAGGTTTATGCTGTGAAGGGCAAAAAACATTTCTTCCGCTTTTAGAATAGCAGTGTCACAAATTTGGTCGATATTTGATATTAGCTCCTTAGTTTTCTATAAGATTACGGTATAGTCCTTTACTGCTATTAAATAGCTTATGAAAGAGAATAGCGAGCTCACCTCTTGAATTGTACAAGTTTTTATCACCTGTGTGAGAGCTTGGAAGAAAAAATATGATTTTCTCTTATTTTGTAAAGAGTAAGCTTCATTTTCGCTTCACTAATTGTGATTTTAAGAATATTAAATGTCTAGTAAATATAATTACAATAATCCTTATCATTTCTTCTTTTTTTTTTCTATTTTTCTCTTTTTTTATTTCACCAATGGGCTCGAAAAAATAAAATAAAATAAACTGAGAGAGGGTCCATCGTTAGACTTTGTTCTGTCAGCTATTTATAGATGGCCAGGCTGATCTTGTGGTTTTTCATAGCCTACAAGGGCATTATTGGAAAGATCTCAAGTATGAGTGTGTAAGTGAAGTACTGGTGAGACTCCAAGGAGGAGTTGAAGTGACCCTTTAGGAAGGCTGGAAGGGAATCACGTGGGAAGAGGACTTTTTCTTGTTTGGCGCCACGTGGTACTTGTCGTTTTCGAGAGGCGCCATATCGTTTGGTCACAGTTGGAGCTGGACCACCGATTGATGTTTAGGTGAACGGTTGAGATGTTGAGGGAATAAATAGTTGAGGTGAACAGAAAGTGATGAGTTGGCTACTTAATTACGTTAATTAATACAACAAAACAATTAGACTGCAATTAATTAAGCAATGAAGGAAAATATCTCCTGCACTACTCTATTGTACTCATGGTTGTGGGACTTCAGCGAAAAGACATTTGCCTAGGGGTTTCCGTTAGTTGTGAGATAAGCTTTAGATTCTTGTTTTTTCTATTTAAAAAAAAAAAATTAAATATATTTTTTAAATTAATTATTTTAATTTATTTTAATATATTAAAATAAATACTTTTAAAAACGCAACCGCAAATCATACTCCGTATAAACTCTTATTATTAAGAGGTAACATTTTTATCTGTAACAGGGTGTTTGCAATGCCATCAAAACATTATTTATTTAAAATTTAATTATTTTTTGTTTAAGAAATTAATTTTTTTAAATAATTTTTTATTGTGTTGATATTTTAATATCAAAAATAAATTTTTAAAAATAAAATAGATATTATTATAATATATTTTAATAAAAAAAAAACATTTTAAAACACAATATTTACGCAACTCCTTCCCAACAGTACAGTTACATTCTAAACTTCAGCTATAATTAGCGAAGAGTCTGTGTGCGTGGGGGTTTGAAGTACAAAATGTTTATATCCGATCATTATTATACGAGTTTATTTTAATGATAAAAAGAATATATCGTGCTTGATGAGTAATTATATTTTTTTTTATGAGAAACAAATGAAATTAATATTTAAAATATATATATTTTTAAAAAAATGAAATTTTTTAAAATTTTTTCTTTATTTGAAATTAATATTTTTATTATTATTTTGATGTGTTGATATTAAATAATTTTTTAAAAAAAATAAAAAAATATTTTTAAAAAAAATAAAAAATATTTTTTTAATATCTATTTAAATAATAAAAAATACTTTAAAAAGTAATAATAATTACACTTTCACTCATGCGTAGATCCCACTTATGATGCTCGGAACTTAAATTAATTTTTGCATTGCATTGTATTAGTTTAAGGAAGAATTACCAGTTCACATTCACGGATATCCTTACTGGATGTAAGAACCGAAAATTCGAAGGAGGAGTACATAAATGATGGAAATATTTGAAAGATTTTATCAAGTTCGGAATTAACATTTATCTATTTTTAATTCTCCATTAGTTATATGCCCCGTGTGGTTGACCCGCGGGTCAATTATTTTTTGTATTTCAAAAAAAATTAAAATTTAAAAAATGCCGGTTAAGTTTTTTGCAAAGCTATACCCAAGAGTCTTAAGTCTAGTTTGCAACGTCTGATCCAAGAGTAATATTTATAATATTAATAATAATATTAACTTGAGTTAACCCTTAGCATAAAAGTGTTTGAACTGCAATACCAGACCTAATAGCATTGGACGTGGGTCTGACTACAAGGTCGTGTTATAAAAGTGTGATAATTAAATAGATTAGTTAAAAAGAAAAAAAACAAAGAAAAAAAACCAATAGAAAAAAAAAACTAATGAAAAAAAAGAAAAAAAATATGAATTAATTGGGTTAATCCGTCATACCTTGAATTTGCATCGTGAAAGTTTGATAATTAAAAATGAAAAAACAAATTAATGGGCTAACCCAAAATTAACTGAGCTAACTCGTTAAACCAGGTTAACCTGTTAAACCCGGAATCTGTGTCATAAAAGTTTGATAACTAAATAGAAAAAAAATTTAACATGAACAATTTAAATTAAACGAAAAAAATTAATTTAAAAGAAAAAAAAAAGCAAAAAAAAAAATTCAGGTTGAATAGTCAAACCAAGTTAACCCGTTAAACCCCGGATCCGTGTCATGAATGTCTGGTAACTAAATAAAAAAAAAAGTGAACACTAACAAACTGAACTAAACGAAAAAAATTAATTAAAAAGAAAAAATCAAAAAATAAATCCGGGTTAACTCGTCAAATCATGTTAACCGTTAAACCTGAGATTGTGTCATGAAAGTCTGATAATAAATAAAAAAATTAACATTAACAAACTAAATTAAACAAAAAAAATTTATGAAAATAAAAATAAATAAATAAATTGACGGGTCAACCCACAATTAACTGGGTTCTCTCGTGAAACTAGGTTAACCCGTGAAACTCGGGATATATGTCATGAAAATCTAATAACTAAATAAAAAAAAATTAACATTAACAACTAAACTAAACTAGAGAAAAATTAATTAAAAAGAATAAAAAGCAAAAAATATTATTAGTAGGTTAACTTGTCAAACTAGGTTAACTCGTTAAATCTCGGAAAACGTGTCATGAAAGTCTGATAACTAAATAAAAAAAATTAACATTAATAAACTAAATTAAGAGAAAAAAATTTGCTAAAAAAAAAAGCAAAAAATAATTTTCCAAAGGCATAAAAAAAAACTGCCCAAAGAAACATCTTAAAATAAAAAATAAAAAAAACCATTAAAGCAACATGGATAAGAGATCAGTGTTTTTATTTGTGGACTGCACTGTGCAATTCACAGTAAAACACTGATTTTTTTTATCTATTTATAATAATGAATAATAATAATAATAATAATGTGGATGATATAAAGGATGGATAGAATATTTCTGCTGAGAGGGGACGAGAAATTTAATTTCAATAGATGGGGACTGATTTACTACCAGCGCCGCACTGAAAAATAGTGTCGGTGTGAGTTTTTCTTAACAATTAAATTAAAAAACTTAATTTTCTAATTAATAAGAATTATCTCCTGCTCATTAAATTTTTTATTGAGGTATTGGGGAAAAGTGATCATTTTACCATGACATGACTGTACTTTACAAATTATAAAGGCTGGATTGGTCTTTTTATTTTTTTCATAATAAAATTATTAATTTAAAATCATATTAAAAATTTATAATGCCTATTATTATGTGGTATTTTGATATTTTCAAATTATTTTGATGTTTTTAAAGATAAAATCAATATAACTTTTTCACACATTTTTTTTTAATTTTACATTTGTTTTATTGTAAATTTAAAGGTTACTCAAGGTCATTATTATAATAAACACATATTATTATTGCTTTAAAAATAATTATTGGCGTGTGCAAACGCGCCAACGTGTGAATGACCCTTACGTCGTTAAGAAGTCACGTGTTGTCTAGCCACTAAACACAACCATTGGGGATGATATTTGGAAGTTATCATCACCTCTAATGAAATGCGGTGGCATATGTCGTGGCATATGTCGTTAATGTATATAAGGTTTGGTATCAAAGATTATTTCTTTTTCTCTTTTTCTTTCTCTCCACATTGAATTGAGTGTCAGTCCCTTAAAAAAATTCAAACCAACTCCTACAAGATTATTTATCATTCACATTCGGCCCTTGTCCTTTTAATTTTTAATTTTTTTATTTTTCAATAATCTTTAAAATCATGAATATTTTTTTCTATTTCACCCTCTATTATTTTATTTTTTAATCCATAGAAATCTATAAAATTATTTTTTTTTTAAGTTTACCCTTATGATTTTTTTTACTCTTTGAAATTTATTCTTATTATTTTGACTGATATTTGTTTTATTTGGATAATTTAAAAAAAATAATTGTTTTTTTTTTTTACAATTTCAACCTCCTTGGGTTTTTCTCATTAAATTTCATCTTCATTCTTCTTGTTGCTGTATTTTTTGCCTTTGCAAGTTTTTTTTTATTAATATTTTTTTTATGATTTCACCCTTCAATTATAAATTAGTTAGGATTAAGCTTTTTTATTGAACTTGGATCCGGGATTTCACAAGTTGCGAGTTTTAGAGATCAAACCGGGTTTTAAAAATTTTGTTGGGTTTGCTTGTGCGTTTCTTCCCTTCTTTTAAACTAATGTTTTTTTATTTCTTATTTTTTTTAGTTTTGCTTTGTTATTTTTTGTAGGTTGCCTTTTATTGGGTTAGTCCCGAGTTTGTAACTAAAATCATGGATTTCTTAACGCGGGTTGATTTTTTTTTTTCAAATTGATTTATTTTAATTTCTTTATTCAAACTTTTTTTCTTGTTTTTTTTTGTAAAATTATCTTCATCTTGTGTTTATAGTCATGAAATTTGCGAGATCACCCAGTTTAAGAAGGCTTCTTTGAAAAAAAAATATTATTTTTATATATATTTACTTTTAAATATTGAATTATTTGATAATCCGAATAGAATTTGATATTTTTATTATTTTTTTTTGTCAAATTTATTTATTATTTATATTAATTAAATATCAATTTAACCAAAGAATAGGATCTCCTGGCTATTTGATTACAATACGAGCGTAAAATATGTGATGGTGCTAGGCTACTGGCTGACTATCTAGCTAGATAACATTGAAAGAAGACTAATTAACTATACCAGGCATAACTACGAAAGCATTGTTGCATAAAAAAAAATGGTGGGAATAATCAAGCAGCAAGACTTGTAGATGCACGCCCATGAAAGTTTACTGTATACTCTCCAAACATAGCTGTACTTCTCAATGGTAGATTTGACTAAATCATGAAGAAGGGTTGACAAAAATGCAGTCTCGTAAACCAAAACACCGTGATCATTGGTTTTAAAAAAGCAAGAAATTTCGCCTTTTCTTTTCCTCTAATGCTGATGCTCGTGAATCACGGATCACCTTTTCGGTGGTGATGAAGGGGATCTAAGAGAACAGAACAATAAATTTAATATATAATATCGATGAAAGAGCAGCAGTAGTAGCGCTCACACCTTTTTGTCGGTTAGATCAACTACTAAAATGATGCTAGGCACAAAGTGTAAAGAAACAGAGCTGTTCAAAGTATTCATGGCCATCCACCTTGTATTGTCTTAGGTCTTCTAGGGTTGATAATCAAGCTATAGAGCGAATCTAATTCTTGTTTATTCTTCTGAACTGGTCAAATTATGCTGAAGTAGTTTAATTTTTCCAGCGATTGTAATTACCAACAGCAATATGCAAGTAAATTCTTGTGTTCTCCTCTTGATTTGGTCGAGATTCTTGTTTTTTCTTGAATTTTATCAACCATGTATAGCAATATCCCTGTTGTTCTTGTTAATATAATTTTTTCGTGTCAGCCAGAAACAATACTATTTAAATTCTCGCCGTATCTCAGTTTTGGTCAACTGGGGGCCGGTAGCCATGATGGAAGCACTTCAGGCGCTGACAAAAGGGAGCATCCGAGACACTAGTCAGCAATACAATAATAAAATTTGTACATCAGTACATGGACGTCTCAAGGAGCTGAGTTAACACTTTTGCTTGGCAATTATTATCAGGTTGCACGCCGGCACCTATTATTCTATGGGTCCATCCATCCCTCCCGACCAAGGAGGTGGAAGGATCGATGGTCCAATCAAATTTATAAGTATATAAATAACGACCGATCCCCCCCGACCAAGGAGGTGGAAGGATCGATGGTCCAATCAAATTTATAAGGATATAAAAAACGAATTATGGAAGACTTGCTTAACAAGAAAGTTCAGTGGCTCTAGCTGTCGTTGATGGTATAGTTTAACAAACTTGCCAAACTATACAAGGGCAAGCCCCATGGTAGCTGATCTAATTCTGCTGTGCATTTGCACTCTCTCCTGGATAAATGGAAAAAAGAAAGGCTGGAAGAACAGTGCTCCCGCCAGAGAAGAACCTGTAAGAGAACATGTAAAAGAAGAAGCGACAGAGAACCTATAAAGGAGGGAGCTCCAGATATTTTCTAGGACAACTCAAAGATCCATGTGAATAAAGTTAACTGTATGTCCCATGTCCCGGGTTATTATATTAGGAGCTCGATCTAGATCACGTGCCACTGCCATGGTTAATCACTTCAATTACTGCTAATTTACCTAATTACTGCTGTAAACTCGAGGAACTTGATGCGAAAGACGACAGTGACTGGCTGACTGACCACATTAATATGATGGATTTGCTGTGTTAGCCGGGAAAGTTGCTATTTATGTGATAGAATATTTCTTGCTTCCATACCACGGTAACGCCACTCAAGAAAAGTGAAGGGCCAATGAGTAGCTGTGGACTAGTTGCTGGTGAAACAACTCTCATGTATGGCAGTCAATTTAGAACCTTCCTTCTCTCTCTCCTCATTACTCCAATATCCCATCACCAGCAATAATTACTCTAAACCAATGAATTAGTGTTCAATAACGTGTGATTAGTTCGCACATTTCTGTCATAAACAAACTGTCATGATGATGATGAAATATGGATTAAATTGCTTTCTGTAAACTGCCTCAGCTGAAGTTACGCCACTGATACCGGGTCAGCCAGTACCCAGTAGAAGCCCCGACCATGTTTTCATCAGTACTGTTATAAGAAAACTTGATAACTCGCCGATCTATGGCTGGTCCGGGCAAGGTCAGTATCAAAACCCCATATTTCTTTCTTTCTTTCTTTTAGTCGTGGATATCGGCCGGTTTATAAACACCTTAATTAATTTTTTAAGATTTTAAAATTAATAAATATGTAAATTTTTAATAGCATTTGTGTCACTTTATGAGTCATTCTATTTAAGAGACAAGACTTGGGTCAAGTCGGTCTTATAATTATAAGCTTTGTTTATTTTATAGTAAATAGTTTTATGCAAATCACTTTTAAAACTGTTTTTATATTTTATGAATTTTTTAAAAGTTAGGTTAATAAAAACTGAGAAACGGTTTTCAATCAACTTAAAAAGTAAATCTTCTTTCTAGGAAAATGTTTTCCTCCTCTCTCGAAAAAAAATACGTGTTTTAACTTTATCTGTTTGATAAAAAATAGTTTTTTAAAAAAAAATAATTATTTTTTATGTTTTACAGTATCATATAAAATAAATTGAAAAATACTTTATAATACTTGATTATACCATAAAAAATAAGTTAAAAAATAACATATTAATATTTTAATTTTTTAAAATAAATTATTTGACATATATAGAACATTAAATGTAACTATTTAACCACTCATAAAAAATAATAAGATATAAAAAGTGTAATGGTGAAAAAAAAGAATTTATTGTTTTATTTATTTGTATATAGTTTATTTTATAATATATATATACACACACACACCTATGATATAAATATTTTAAATATAATATTTTATCCATATAATCATTTTTTTAGTGTTGGACGAACATTGAAAATATAATTATTTTCTATGGTATTCTAATTTTATAGCACAATTTATATGATTTAAGATGTATGATTATTATATGATATAGCATGTTTTGTATTTGAATGCATTTTCTAGCAATATTATCTAAATTAAAATAGTACATGCACTAGCATATCAAATTAATATATTTTTTATACTATATATTAATAAATCCTAATATGTTGTTTCCTATATAAATATATTATTAATTTTTTATTTTGTAATAATATTATACTTAAAAGTATTTTATTAATATATCATTACACACACACACACCCTGCTTTATGTTTAGTATCACGGTTGCTGTTGTGGTTGTGGTTTCAAATAAATATTTTTTATAAAAAGTACTTTTAGTTGAGGTTGGTTTAAAAAAAATATATATTTGGTTAAAACTGTAGTTGAAATTTGAGGTTGTCTAAAGAGTAGTTTAATGTGTTTGGTTAAAAATGCTTTTGAAATTGAGGTTATAAAATAATTTTAAAAAATATATATTAATATTGATGGTTTTTTATTTTAAATATTATAGATTTAACTATTGGTATTACATTATGAAATAAATAATACTTTATATAAAATATTTTTTATTATTACATTAAACTATCTACAATTCCATCACACATATGAAATACATACAACAAGGACTACAACTTTTACAAAAATTTTAAGAGCGCAACAACATCAAGTAAAATATAATCATGAACAAAATTGAGATTGCGATCAAATTTTACAAATGCTACGTCATCAAGTGATCTCCGTCTAATTTATGTAGCGTCATTGAATAATGTTTAACACTAATTTTTTGAATAAAACACAATTAAAATTTTATTTATTTATTTATTTTGTTGGGTCGGACCCAGTTCAATGCATAGCTTTGAACTGGACCGGTCCGACCGGAACAGTAGAGCATGACTCCACTGTTCATGAGTTTTCTCAGCATAAAAAGCAACAAGAACTGCTTCTTGTAAACCTGTGGTTGTGTCACAATTGGTAGTGGATTCCACTAATAAAAAAATGATTTTGTTGCATTACCAAATAACAATAGTTATGGCTGTGGGTGAATCTCACCGGCAACAACAATACCAAACAACGTGCTTTTTAAAAGAACTGCTTCATGCCAGGTGTACGTGAATGGGTATGAAAGTTCTTTCTCACATGAGAAATTGTTTCTACATAGAACACATAAAAACTTATTCTAATAGTAAAATATTATTTTAATATATTTTTAAATAAAAAAATACTTAAAAAATAATAATTATTATATTTTAAAGCATTCTTGAAAAAAATTTTTTTTTTTTTCATTTTGTGTCGTTAGATTTAAAATTAAAAGGTGTGCCAATTAAGGATAAGCAAAAAAAATCAAAAGACCAATTAAACTGAAAAAACTAAAAAAAAAAAATAAAAAAGCCAAACAAAAAAAAAACAGATTAAAGTTTTTTTAAAAATAATCGGCCCGGTTCGGTATTATAAATCTAAAACTGAAAAAAAAACCAAACTCAAATTGAAAAATACAAAAAAAAACCGAGTCAAACCGAAAAAACTGAGTCAAACTGGTTTGAACCAGTTTTTATCCTAAAAGACCAAACTGAACCCAATCAATTTGAATTAATTTTATTTTTTTTAATTTAATTATTTTTTAATAAAAATCAAACCATACTAAAAATAATTACCTCGAGTGCATTAGCATTTTCCTTCCTCCCTTGCCCGCTCCCTTTCTATCTTTTTTTGTGGAGGTATAGTCCTGACTGACCTTTCTCTGGGCTTTGGTCTCTTCGAAAGAAAATGCTTTAGGATTTTTTATTTTTGCACAAATCATGGGCATGTACTTGCCTGAAAAACGATCCCATCAATGCTTCGGCCCTTGCCAGGGAGGGCCTATAATGGACAAAGATGCCAGAGTTAATATCCATTGCCTTAACCATTTTCAAGGTCAGCCCATATGTTCGGCCCAGATGATCAAATTTAGCTTGATGATTTGTTTTTACGTTTTAAAATTATTTTTTAAAAAATAATTAAAATACTGGAGTGCAGGCTGTGTAGCCCCTATCACAAGTCAACTATACTCTCCTCCATTGTTATTTTATACTGGATGAAACTTCTGGTATATAATATGAGAGTCGTGAAGGGGCTAATTAAAAAGAAAAGGAGGACTGCTTGAGATTGGGATTGGAGTTTCAACTGTATGTTTCTTATTCTTTTTTCTTAGTTTTATATTATTTTTTTATATTTTTGGATTGTTTTAACATATCAGTATTAAAAATAAATTTTAAAAAATAAAAATAAATTATTTCAAATATTTTCAAATAAAACATATTTTATAAAATAATCTTTACCACAAATATAAAAAAAGAAAAAGAAAATGATGTTTTAAAAATGTAGTTCAAGCCATGTTTTTTAAAAGTTTTAATTTTTTTTGTTTAATTTTTTTTTTTATATTTTTAAATCGTTTTGACGTGCTGATATCAAAAATAATTTTTTAAAAAAATATTATTTTAATATTTATTTTTTAAAAATATTTTAAATAGTATTGTTATTGTAATTTTAAAAATTCTAAAAAATATAATTATTTAAAAAAAACTGTGAAGATTAAAAAAAAAAAAAAAAACTGTGATGTGCGCTCGGGGGGGACAATGTATGATATAGGTGGGTGAGAATGAGATAAGGTGGAGCTTTCACCGCACACCATCTCAGAAGCCTGTGGCCATGAATAAATTGCTGAGTCAAATTTCTTTGACTATTCTTGGGCTCGGTGAGGACTCAAGATAACTACTTCATCGGCTACCCATTTTGGGGCTTTACTTGTGGGTCCACCTAAACGATTCCGTGTCGCCCCCCATTACCCCAGCTTCTCGAACTTTCACGGACCCATCCTCTCCTGGCCTCCCATTTTTATTTTTTCATAGCTCGCACGTTGTTCGTTTCTTCAACTTGGCGACCTGAAGAAATGCTGACACGTGTGAGCCCCCACACACACACACGATCAAAACCAGGAAGTAAGAGAAACCAAGCAAGAAAGCGTAGTGCTGTAAATTGGAGTTTTCGAGAGGGACAAATATCAATATACTCCTCGACGACTCTCTCCCTCTCTTTCTTTCCCAGAATCCGTGCTGTAGAGTAGTACTACGGTGTCTTTAATTTCATTTCATCTCGATTTTTTTTGGTATTGTAGTAGGTTTTGTGGTTGCGGTTAATAAAAAGCAGTTTAAAAAAAAATACTTTTTGTGAGGTTGATTTTAAAAAAAATTGGTGTTTGGTTAAAACTGTGGTTGAAGTTGTGGTTTTAAAAAAAGCACCTTTTGGTGTTTGGTTACAAAACTGTGGTTCAACAATTGTGGTGGAAAAAAAACATTTTTGTGTTTGGTAAAAACTGTGGTTCAAAAAAAAAATTTCTTAATTTTCTTATTATGGTTTGTGTTTTATATTTGATTGGAATTAAATATTTGATTGGAATTAATTAAAAGGACATATATAGACACATGTATATAATTCCAAAACATAGGTGTTTTGTAATTATGATTACATAACAAAATGAAAAATCGTTATACATTAATGTACTCTTTTATTGTTCCATCAAACTATTTGCAATTCCATCGCGTACAAAATCCATACGTGAAGGCCTCTGTGAGACTTGAACGGCCGAAACCTGAACAGTATCAGGCAAAAAGTCATCTGGAATCAAATTGGGGTTGCGATCATACTCAGAAAAAACTGCATCATCTTGCGATCTCCTTCTAATATAATTATGTAGTGCCATTGATGCAACTACAATCTCAACTTGTGTTTTGTATGGATAAGCAGGCATGTTTTGCAAAATTTTCCACCTCTGTTTCCATACCCCAAAAGAACGTTCGATCACGTTACGTAGTGACGAGTGTGCACGATTAAACACTTCTTTCCGACCACTTGGTTGTCCACGACGTCTAAATTCTTGGAAGTGATACCTCTCGCCTTTGTAGGGACCCAAATATCCATACTCGTTTGGGTATCCAGCATCAACCAAATAGTATTTTCCTGAAAAAAATAACATTGTAATTTTAAACAAAACTTAAAAAAAAATTATATTCCTTCAATTACCCAATCTTTAATTTAGTCAAAATCGCAACCTTCTGGAGGTTTTGGAAAGTTGATATTGCTATTGTCAATAGCCTCCAAAAAAATACGAGTATCGTGTGCACTGCCTTCCATCCTGCCCACACGAACATGAATTGCATGTCGAAACTACAAGCGGCCATTACATTTTGTGTTGGTACACCTTTTCTTCCAATAAATGGAATTTGATTTGCAGCTGGTACGCAGGCACGAACATGTGTTCCATCAATTGCACCGACACAATTCTACATGCCACAAAAACATTTATAGTACTCATATAAACTCTTATAATATATTTCATACTCCTCTGAACAACTTAATTTTATATATATATATATATATAAATTAATCTTACCTTGAAATGTGGCATAAATCTTGGATTCATAGCAATTTCTCTTGGTGTGCTCGTAAATTGTGAATCTTCTGGTTTTATGATTTCCACAGCAAACAAACGTAATGATTTAAGCACTTCTTTAAAACATCGACTAATAGTTTCACCTGAATGCTGGAATCTTTCCTGCACTTGTCTATTTGACGCCCCAACTGCTATTGTAAATAGAAATATCGCTACCTTTTCAATAACGCTCATTCTTCTTGACGGTTTTAAGCCATAGCGCGTTTCCAAGTCGGTGCACAAACTCAAAAAAGTGGTTGCGTCCATCCTGAACATGTTAACACTTCGTTTCCAATGCCCTCTTAAAACCTCCGTCAACCAACGCATCCCTGTGTTATATGAAACCATACATGGTTCTTTAAACATATAATTATTATAATAATAATTTATAGCTCCAGCTACGCAAATAATTAATTTTTTCCTATCAAGATGCCTCCTTATAATAAATGCATCGTCACCATCACTGTCACTGTCACTGTCACTGTCATTACTATCGTCGGAGTCGTTTCCATTACTGTCATCTCCAGCACCATCAACTGAGGCACCACTACCTTCACAAGGATAATTAATTTGATCTACAATGCGGTTCATTATAGTATCATAATTACCATCGAAATCTTCATTAAATATGTCATTAAATCGTGGATCAGCCATAACTTCAATTACATGTAAAAAAGAAAAAAAATTATATGTTGTTAATAAAGAACTTTAAATAATTAAATATCATTCAATAAAAAAACTATCAAAGAGTTGGTTCAACATAAGTTTTTTCCATACCTGTAAAGCCAACAAAAAAGAAGTATTCTACTTGCTTGTATTTGGTGCAACTGAGAGGTTTTTTGAAGCTTGTTATGAAGAAAGCTATTTCATTTAAAAATATGATGCAAACATTCCTCTTTATATAGAAAATTTCAATGCTCTTTACGTCTATTTTACAATTTTTAATCTTTCAACATAAGTACATTCATTCACATGTATGCATGTGCTGTAAAAGTAGCATATAATGTTACTTTTACAGCTCATATATGTACACCATCCTGCCAAAACAGAGTTCACAGCTCATATATGTACATCCTGCCATTCAAATAAATAACAGCTCATATATGTACATCCTGCCATTCAAATTAACAGCTCATATATGTACATCCTGCCATTCAAATAAATAAAAACAGAGTTCCAAGTTTTCTTCAGCAGTAGGATGACCAGCAACAAAGAAAAGTAAGAAACAGCTACAACATTAATCCCATCACCTCACGGCAACAATGAAAAAAACAGAAACAGTAACTGCAAAAGGGGTTGCTTTTTCAGACCTCACAAGATCACAGTAGCTAGCAAATGGAAAAAAGTAAAAACAGAGTTCAAGGACTGAAGCAGTAGGATGACCAGCAACAAAGAAAATGAAGAAACATCAACAACATTAGTCCCATAACCTCACGGCAACAATGAAAAAAACACTTCTTGACAGTAACTGCAAAAAGGATTGCTTTTTTCAGACCTCACAAGATCACAGTAGCTAGCAAATGGAAACAATTACAGCCAATGAAAAATTCACCTGCAACATGTCAAGCTCATAGTAGCTAACCAATTGAAAAAATTCTAGTATCAAACCTCATGGCAGCAAAGAAAAAAGGATCAACAGTAAAGGTAAACAATGCAGCAAATGTCATCTTCTTACTCTCGACCCTCTCTCCATCTCATACAAAGCTTATCTCCTGGTTTCTACATTCATGCCTAATGTTTCCAGAGTTAGATGTATTCCTAATCCACACAGGACATACATGAGCATCTAGCTAACAACCTAATGGAAAAAAAATACAGCCAAGGATGGAATGACCAGCAGCATGTCAATCTCACAGTAGCTAACCAATTGAAAAAATTACAGCTAAGAAAAGAAACACAGCAGCATGTATTATTATTCCCAGCAGACCTCACGGCAGCAAAAAAAAAAATAAAGTTAACAAAACAGTTAAGGTAATTTTGAACAACCATTTCATGTAAATTAACAACCAATTCCATTAAAGGGTAAACCATTTAACATTAACCATTGAACATTGTAATTCGTAGATAAAATACAACATCACAACCACCAATTTCTCATACAAGTTTGTTTACTCCCGTAAAACAGTTTAATAAATATAAGAGTACATAAATTACCGCAAACGCATATGCTCATATGCCTTAAAATCAAATGTGGAATAATACAATGCCTCGAACAAACTTCGGCAAATGGAAACTACTCTTTTAAAAACCGGCATCCCATTACTCTGCAACAAAAAAATAAACATGTATAAATATCGTAAGAACTTGAACATACTTTAATTGATTAACAGTTAAGATAATTAAATCATACCATGTCAGCTAAGCACGTTTAGTTCGTGCATACATTCGCTGCAACCATCTCAACTTTTGTTGCTTATCGCCCATACTGGCCCACATTTCTCTTTTCCTTCTTGAAACGAGAAACTCCGTAGCGAAGTCGTGGAAGTCATCTTCAATTGAAACTCCAGGAATTGAGTGCAGCTCAGCCATCACCTCGGGGATGCTACAGCCTTCGCGATCCAAATTAATAGACGTCGAATCACTCTTAGTCGACATACTCTCAAGAAGATGATTGCACCTTGTCATCAACTGAACACCAATTCCAGATGTTTTCTTCTTTCTACATCGCACATCGGCATGATCTCGTCCTTTTCTTTTGCCGCTGCTTTTTGTATTGCTGCTGGTTGACATATTTATCTCTCCAACCATTCGAGCCATGTCAGTCTGGAAATCTGGAATCATATCTTCCTCCGAATCACCGCTGCCCTCTTCCAAACCATCATCAGCAATGTCGGCATTGCTTGTACCAGGAGCAACACCACTGCCCGCATGTACACCTGATGAAGGAGCCCATGCAAACGCTCCAGTTGCGACAATGTTGGAATACATTCGGTCAAATTTATTCTTCAAAGATGGCTCAATACCGACATGTCTGAATTTTTTGGCTCCTCTAATTTCCTGCATATAAATTAAATCAAGAAATGAAGGATCAAGACTAGTAAAATTTTAGGGCTGGAATTTGACAATAATAAAAGAAATTGTTAGGATGACAAGGAATGTACCTGAATTTTTTGTTTCCACCACTCATCGCTGGCTGCAATTGTGCCTATTTCACTATTCCAGCCAACACCAGTTTCAGAAACCAGTTTATTCCATATCCTCCAATCCTTTTTGCATCCATCCCATTTGTTTTTCAATTGTGTTTTAGTGAATGCATGCCCAGTTTGTTCTTTGAATGATGTTATAAGAAATTTTCACCCCGTTTTATCGAAATGAGTATTAGGTCTCATTCCCATATCAATTGCTTTAATGCATATATCACAAAATATATGCAACATGTCCTTTGTCCAAGCAGCCTTATCAAAAGATTCAAGACCTTCCATGATATCTTTTAACACATTTAACAAAAGTTTGAAATCAGTAAATGATATCAAATAAATTGTGGCACATACATAGGACTAAAACAATAATAAAACACTCAATGTTCAACATTTACAAAAGCTGTGTGGAGATAAGGCAGGTATAAAGACATGTAATTTTTCATCTGAAAAAAAGAAAATAAAGATGGAGATAAGGCAGGAACTTACCTCAGTCTATCTCTTTAGGTGTCCAAACCAGCACAGTTCTGCAGCTATGTCCTACAAACAGATACACAATGGAGACCCAGAAGATAAATTAGATTTTGAGCTACAATTACTACAAAATTGACATGGGTAACACAGTACACAGAAGCATCACAAACATGCAGGATTTCAAGTACAAAAAATTTAAAAACACATGCAAAGCAGAAGACAAGCAGAAGAAGCAATGAAATTTGTTATAAATTCAACAAATTTGAAGCAGGCACAGTAAATGAAACACAAGCAACAACAACAATGAAAGTTTTTGGAAGTAGCTAGTTCGGAAGAGATATAACATATTTTTTAGTTTATTTCATGAATGGAAAATAAAACAATCCAAAGAAGCTGATTTTCCTAGCATAATCAAACGATATGAGGGTCAAGTCTCTCTTGAAAAAAGAAAATGAATTATCCAGAGGAACACAAAGCACAAATATTCTAATGGAAATTAGCGAAAATGTGAACACGTTTCAGCCGTGTAAAAGGGTATATATTTGGTGGTTGCAGCTCTAAAAGCAGTTCCACCACACAGAGATTTGACAGTAATCTAGATTTTGTAATTCTCGCAAGTATCTGCTCCAGCAAAGACAGACCAAAATAGATGGAAGAACAAGCGGCAGTTATTAAACTTCCAAATGTATATTCATTAGGTTTCAGACTTAAACCTGAATCTGCCATTTGCATGCTTGAGAAAAGTTCAAAACAAGAAGTTGCATCTCCTCTTTGTGAGTAAACTGATATGATTGAATTCCAAGATATAGAATTCCTAATCTCTATCTCATCAAAAACACTAAGAGCATAGTCAATATATCCCAGATACTTCCCGTAAATGGATATCAGTACATTAGATAATGACGCATCATTTGCATAAGGTCACTTCACAAACAATCCATGAATTTGCATCCCAAGTTGAAGCCACAACTTCAATTTTATTATTAGTGTTTTTTGATAGTTTATTCAACATCAATTTGCACTTCTAATATTTCAAATGTTTGGAAAATAATGTGTTGGTGTCTACTGCTCAAATACAGACATGTTAAATTAATTATTGAAATCGTGTATCTTCTACCAGGAAAAACAGGAGGAACAAGTGTTGGTTAATAAACCATAGTTTGCTTTTTCTTTCTAATTTCTATAAATCAAAAGTTAATGCGTTTGATCATATCTTTTCCCCTCCTTAACCAAAAGTTTCCTACATTTCCATATAATTTCAGACACTATCAGCCTCTGATCTGCATGATCCAGATATATCTGCTCTTATAACAGCTAAAATGAAGGAGTTTCATGGTCTTGAGATGCCAGGTCCAAAGGATGTCTCTCTGTGGCACAAATTGCGGTTGTTTTCTTTTATTTTCTTTTCTAACTCCTGGCAAGCTCTAATAGCACTGCCAAAAGCAAAACGATTAGGCAAAAAACCATAAAAAATCATCTCTTTTAAAACTCCACATGCATCCTCAGGCATCCCATTCTGATTATACCCAGAAATCTAACAAGCCCACGTAACACCATTTCTATCCGGCATTTCATCAAACAACTTTCGAGTCGAAACCCAATCACCAGTTCTAACATACACATTAATAAGGGTGTTGCATAAGAACAAATCAGAATCAAACCCATGCTTAAGAACATTTAAATGAAACAAATTTGCATCCTTCGAACAACACGAGTGCTTATAACTAGAAACTAAATGTTCAATCAAATCATTGAAAGAATTAAAATTCGAGACTTTTAGGAAAATGGGTACTGTTTTCAGGTGAGAATGAGATGATCTTTTGTAGTGATTGAAGATGGAGATGAGGGAGGAACTTACCTCAATCTCCTGTCTTTTTGTTCTGCAAACCCCAACGTGTTGCAGCTGTGTTCTGTAAAATAAAAAACAATAGAAACCCATGATAGAAATTAGGTTTTGAGAAACACGTTAAACAAAATTAACAAGGGGAACGCACAGTACCTGATATCTAGCTCATGGACCTTTCCCAGCACGAATCTCTTGGTTTTCTTCTGCAATTGTAACAATGGAGGGACAGTATGTAACGGTTTGTGTTTGAATGGACAGAGGCTCTGGCGTTGGTGTTAGGGCAAAATAGAAACGGGGTTATAGCAAGAGAAGAGAGAGGAGAACAGTTTGGGGAAGGAAATTGGGGTCTTTTAGTTCGTTAAATTGATCTGCAACTGTAACAGAAAGTTTGGAGGTTGATGACCGTAATTTTGAAGGTTGAGGTTACTGGGAAAGTTTGGTGGTGAGAGAGAGGTAAGGAACCGAAGGTTGAAACTGGGCGTAACATTGATCTACAACAACCTTCTGAGAAATTTTGGGTTTTTTGTGACCGTTGGGAAATTGAGTTTTGCAAATTGATGAGGGACAGAGAGAAGTTGGAAAAGTAATTGCATATTGATGAGGGACGACAGAGAGAAATTGGGAAAGTAAAAAAAAGCAATGGCAAATTGTCGGTGATGAGAGAGAAGAGAAACGCATGAAAAGCAAAATATAATTGCTTTTCACTTTTTACAATTGAACCGCAGTTTCTAATGGGACCCACATGAAAATAAACTGTGTTTTGAAGTTAACCAAACATGTGTTTTACTGCTTTTCTCTCAACCTCAGCCGCAACAGCTTAGCCAAACGTCATCTTATTAAAGCAGGTGAAACCACGATTTAATTAATATATAAAAATATAATATCAGCTAAATTTATATTAAATTTCTTGACCGCAAGATAAATTAAATATCACGAAATCTAAAAATACGCTATTTTGCCTTGTGCAGCAGTGTTATTTCAGTATTTATTTTTATTTTGTATTGTCTTTGTTGTGATGATACTTTGAAATGACTGCAAGTTAACGGCGACATGACGTGGATTCATCCTTTTCAGATTTGACATTATCTTTCCGACCAACCAGTGCTCCAATGCCACGTTTTTAATTCTCTTTATCGCACCATTTTCATTTTATCTTTCTTTTCTCAATCTTTCTTCAACTCTAGAAATATGTTTTTTTCACTCTGCTGTTTTTAAAAGTAACTCCTGGCTTCGAAAATGAAGGTTAATAATTATATCATGTTTGTTTTGATATTTTAAAAATATTTTTGAAATTATTTATTTATTTTAAATTAATATTTTTTAAATATTTTTAAATTAATTTAATATGTTAATATTAAAAATAATTTTAAAAAATAAAAAATATTTTAAAAAATAACCATAATACACAATAAAATATATTATAAATCATTCGTATCAGCAGATCCAAGTCTGTATTGAAGAAATCTCAGTGGCATTTATTTCCATAGCAAGAATGCTCCAACTCATTATTGTTTGGCTGTGACATCAAATCCAGTCTAATATAGTCACCTGTCATGTCATAGCTAGGATTTGACCAATAACATCTCGACACGTAGGCGTCCACTGAGACCCTTATCAGTAGTTCATGGTCTACGGAGGTATGATGATGGCTAACACATCAATCAAAGTCCAGGATGCGCAATGCTTGATGTGTACGAGCCTGATTGGCTCTGCATCTGTGTTAGGTTAAAATTTAATTTTTTTTTATTAAAATTAAATATAATTTGTATTTTTCTCGTTTTGATATACTAATGTTAAAAATATTTTTTAAAAAATAAAAAAATATTATTTACATATATTTTAATACAAAAAACTATTTAAAAAATAAATATTATCACACTGGCAAAACACGTAGTGCGTTAACAGAGAATGCACCCTTCTGATTAAAGTGATTGTTCATGGAGGGTTACGACAGAGTTATAATTTAAAGATTGTTTTTTTTAAGGATATATTATAATAATATTTTTTATTTTTTCAAAATTATTTTTAATATTAATAAATTAAAATAATCTAAAAATATAAAAAAATTAAAATTAAAAAAAATTACAATTTACAATGTATTTTTAAAAAGACTTTAAGTTATTATTATTTTTATTATGTAGTTGTTTTTAAAGTGATTTTTACTTGAAAATATATTAAAATAATATAAATTTTTATTTTTTAAAATTATTTTTAATATTAATATATTAAAATAAATAAAAATTTAAAAATTAAATTAAAAAAAAAACATCTCCATGAAAGCCACTTGCCCATACCCATCACGTTTCCCGCTTCTTGTTGCAAAAGTTACTACTTTCAAATACCCAATTTGAGCTCCTAATTGGATGCTGGAAATTAATTATTCTATAAAAAAGATAACTTTATTGTATCTCGTGTACACATTAAATATGATTAAACTGGACTATGTATAATGTTTGCAGGACACTACCCACTGGTAAGCATTTTGATTTTTTTTTGTGGCTTTTCCTTCTGTTTGGAATTTTATTTCAAATAATATTTTAAACGAATTTGATTTTTTATTTAAATTTATTTTTAAATTATTTTGATTTGTTAATGCTAAGGACAGTTTTTAAAACAAAAAATATTACTTTAATATATTTTTAAGTAAAAATCATTTAAAAAATAACTATTAATATAACTACAAACACCCTTTTAGTAAACATTATGGATAAAGTTTGAAAAAAAGGACCCCAAGGGAATTGTACCTGGAGTCCTTCCGATAATGTTTCGAGAAAATAAGGGGGGGAAAGAGAGAGTTTAAAAATGATGGCTCATGGCTGATGATGAGGGATAATATTGGCCCCCTTCAGAGTTCAGACAGCAGAAACATAGAAGACCGCTAACTCTACTGTTCAATCAAACAATCAACAAGACAGGGATCATGTATGATCGTGGAGCCCACGTGCCACGAACCCCAAGTAGGCCCGTGGTCTCTACAGCGAACGTGCTACACACTGCGTGAGATAGAGCGTGTGGCGATCCAGTCACTAGCAACAGCAGCGGAACAGATCACAAACATGAACAGCTCAGCTTTTAGAAGTATACTCTTACCACGCGCTGAAAACACCATACTCTTGTCTCACGTGGCTACAGCTCAAATTACATGGACCAAAAAGGGGATGCATCTTGTGTAATTAAAGTAAATTACAAATTAATCTTTTAAGTCCTGTAAAAAGAATTAAATATCTTTATAGTTTTTAAAATAACTCCATTTTTTTAATATAATAATAAATTAATCATTTTAACTCGTTTCACTTTTCCAGTTTATTTTTTAAAAAAAATAAAAAACAGAGAATATGAAAAGATTGATAAGAAAAAAATTATTTTTTAAAGTAAAAAAAAAATTCAATTATCAATAAATTAAATAATTACTTTTAAAACTAAAAAATATTTAATTTATTTTAAAAACTAAATGTATTGGTGTGTAATTCATAATACTATCATTTAGAAATATATAGAAAATTTTATTTTTAAAAATTTAAATATATATATATATATATATATATTTTTTTTTTAATAAAAATTAATTTTTTTTATGTATTTTAAATTATTTTAATGTGTTAATTTTAAAAATATTTTTTTAAAAATAAAAATTTTATTTTTAACATATAAAATATTTTAAAAAATAACTATAACTATCTCCCGAACATACCTTAAGTATGAAATTATCCTTTCAAGTTTGTACTCGTGCACATGTTGTCGATCCTTCCCGTATTAAAAAATTTTGTTCCCTGCGAGAAGAGGAAACGTTTTCCTTTTCGACTTAAAAGGAAAAAAACGTGTCAGCCAGACAGGGAGAGTACCAAAAGTTAACACAAACCAGAGACTTGTATGCGTAACAGAAGGCAGGCAAAGCAAGCGACGAATATCACTCCATTTTCCTTTCTTCTTCATCGTCTCCAGTTTCATAGACTCATAAACAAGTCCTGTTGTATGCTCTCATGCCCTCTCCTCTCCTCTCCTCTTCACCATTTAAATCTCCCTCTCCAATCTGTTTGTCATTGACTGTTTAACTTAATAATCTTAATCTCATGAAATATTGACAAATGATAAGATGGAGAAAGGAGAAACAATAGGAAGTAGAGATTGAAAGGTGAAAGGATAGTAACAATAATAAAGAAAGAACCAAAACTGATTCTAAAAAACGGAAATGCGAATGCTTTGTGATGTGTGTGAAAGCGCAGCTGCGATTCTTTTCTGTGCTGCTGATGAAGCCGCGCTTTGCCGCTCCTGCGACGAGAAGGTAAATCAATCACTTTCTCCTTTTTCCATTTTTTTCTGTTAATTGTGTTTATTTCTGTGCTAGAGAATTATATTAATTGTACTGTTTAAGTGAACAATTTAAGCGCTAAGGTAATAATATAGCTCTGTATGTGATAAATCGAGACGGGCTTCATTGGATTTGTAAAAAAAATATTTCTTTTCTTTTCTTTTTTTGATATTGGAAGTGTGAAAATTGTTATTTCCTTGTTAAGCCTATAAAGTGACGATCTTTTATTGTGAAATATCAAGCTTGATAGTTTTCTTGATGATGGTTCAAATATTGGTCTTTTTAAGTAAGCATGATCGAATTTGTCATGTTTAAGCTAATGGGTTTCTGTTTTTTGTGTGGAATTGCAGGTTCATATGTGTAACAAGCTAGCTAGTCGGCATGTACGAGTAGGACTTGCAGATCCCAGTGATGTTCGACGGTGTGACATATGTGAAAAGGCACCAGGTTTGCAGGCCTGTCTTTGCTGACATTTTTGGGTTTTTTTTTTTCTTTTCACGGGACGTGAATTTTGAAGTTTTTTAAAGGATTTTTTTTCCCTTGGCTTGAAATGTACATGTAGCTTTCTTTTACTGCGAGATAGATGGCAGTTCGCTCTGCTTGCAATGTGATATGATGGTGCATGTTGGTGGTAAAAGAACCCATGGGAGATATCTGCTATTGAGGCAGAGAGTTGAGGTTTGTATCTCGGGATTGAAGTGTTTTGAGTTTTGTATCAAATATGTAAGAAGCTTTCTGAATTAACATGCTTTGTTTGATTGTCTTACTTAGTTTCCAGGGGATAAACCTGGCTGTACAGAGGAACAAGGACAGCAACCGCTTGATGATAATGAAACAAGAAGGGACCAAAATCAGCCGCCTAAGCTCACAGCTAGAGAAAATCTACAGAACCACAGGGCCTCTCCAGTTCCAATGGTAGAGAATAACACTGACAGTGACGGGAAAATGGACAACAAATTGATTGATCTTAATGCCAGGCCTCAGCGGGTGCATGGGAAAAATCCAGCTAACCAGGTATTGACCTTTTCCAACACTAATCATGCTTTCTTTTTACAGGTTTATATTTCTTTAAACCACGTGCACATGCATTGCAATTTTTTATGCTTTAATTTTAACCTCAACAAAATTATGTCCGTCTTCTGTTCAGGAAAATCATGAATCCTCTAGTTTGGCTCCTTTTGGATTCTTTAGAGGAGAGCCACAAAAGTAAGCAAGGTATGATCTGCATTTAGTAAGCCTAACTCATTTCGTTTTCTTTTCTCCATTTATTGTTTCATAAAGTTGACATTATGGATGGTTATGCGGGAAGCTTCAAGTTTCCATTGAAGTCGATTTTCTTAAAGCAGCTCTTGGATGACTTCTACATGCAAGTATGCATAGGACTCTAAATTCCGCTGCTTGTAAGATGGTGAATGTAATCTTCTTTTATTCAAACTGCGGTTTAGATATCTAGCTATATGGATCTGAAATGAAGATAAACAAATATTGTTATGGCCTTTTACCGTGTTCCATGTTTGTAAGGGCATAGCAAACTGTGGTTTAAATATGTAGCTGCATGGATTCTCAAAAGAACAAAAAGGGTACATCTGTTATTGAGATGGAGCCTAGCTAAAATTTACTATACTATTTTGGTTTTCAAATTTTCGCTTTAGCTGCTAACTTACGAGATACCATTTGAGGGAAATGTCAATCCTAATGTACACTAAGCGGCTGTATATGCAAATCCACAGTTATTTGAGGGGGCAGTCTTCTTGTTGCATGATCAACTGTTTGAAATAGCAGGTTAAAACAGTGGAACGAAGAGGTTAAGGTAGCTGTTCCATTAGCCATCTATCACGTTTGCCATCAGGCTCCACCTTTGTTTTTTACCACTTGTAATCGGGAGGATAACATAGAAGCTCTAAATCTTTGAAAAAGAACAGCTTCGCCCAAAAATGGCTTCTCATACTGGGCAGATAAGTTAGCTGCTTTGCTGATAACCATATATTATGTCAGATTTCAGAAGGATGCTTGTAATTGAACAGGAAAATTCTCTAGTGGGCACAGTTGTGATGTTTTAATGGCCCTATGTGAAGTCAAAATTTAGTGCTCTTCATGCCACTCATTATTAAAGGATTAATAGCATTTAACTGGCTATTAATGGACGTGCCAGCATTTCACATTTTCAATGATGGAGTGGACATATCTTCTTGGTTGCTGGCTCTCGTTGATACGCTCAGACATACTGAGTATGCCCATGTAGTTTGGCCTTGTTGACTTGCAGATTGGTCCATGCAGTGTGTGGATGGTACTTATTTGCTGATCATAGTTACGGGTACTGCGGGCAGAACTTGAAAATCATGGAATTTTCATGTTTCTCTTACCCTTGTGCGCATTTGTTCATAGTGAGGATAGGTCTAAAGCCAGGCCATGTGCAGCTAGTGCTTTCAGAAAGGGACATCCAGGTTTTTCCTTTAATTTAAGTGGTTGCTTTGCAAATGTCTGTCATTCACTTGTCTCAGTTTCTGGAATTCCCAACTTACAGAACAAGTGTTGTTCTAATTGTCCTAATAAACACGGGCCTACATTCGTTGCCTTGTTTTTTTTTGTCAGATTAAGGTGCTGCAAATGCTAGGTAGTCTATCTATTGTTTAGCAGGTACGGTCGACAGATGCTTATAAGCCATTGGAGACTGGACTGGCGTGCATTTACATTGTTTCCAGATTCTGTAAATTATGGCATATAGAAGTTGCAGTTGAAACCCAGAGGGACCTTATATTCTTATTTGTGGAAAAGCAGAATGCTACCTGATATGAGAGCCAAGGCAGATGGACTATTGCATTATCAAGGCCTTTATTTTTCCATTTGATTTTGGAGATGATTTGATCCAAGTGAACGCAAGCCAAATCCTTTGAAGCGATCACAAGTAAGTCCGATGGATTATGCTAGTTTTGAAGGGAGCTTAAGCAGGCTGTCAGTCTAGAGAGGCTAAAGAAATGTAGGGAAATGGTGTTTAGCCATCACTGGATGCTTTGCCTGAATTAGATGCGGCGAGAGATTGCGTTGCGGATCAAGTCTTTAAATTTGGAAACGAGATGCCGTCTTCTACATGCCTGCCGTAGTTCTAGAATGTCCGTCTCTGTTTTAGCCGTTGTCAAATTAGCGAGGACGGAATTGTATTGGTTGTCCAAAATGAAAGCAAGTTTACTCTCGTTCTTTGATTTTCTCTGGATTTTGAGAATTTATTAAACTATTTTGAATGCATTACATCTATGCAGAGGTCACAGAACTTCTTTGTAATTGACGCACAAACTCGCTTGAGGACACTCTTTACTATCAAATGAGAAAAAAATATAATCATTATTGATATGAATACATGTTCTTGTGCATAAAAATATAGGCCAAAGAATGATTGTGCTTATTAATTAGTCTCCCAATTGATTTTTTTTTTTTGAAAAATCATTATGGAATAATTGAAACCTTAAACTATAATTTCTTCTTTGAAAAAAAAATGACCATTAAATATCCTTAAATGATTTTGAAAAAAAAAAAAATGTCATCAAAACATATTTCAAATATAATTTGGACTCAGGGCAATTGGTTGCAGGGATAAAAAAATAAATTCTATCGACTTAACCAAAAACCTTATGTCTCGTCTTCAAAGTCTTATCTCCTGGTGCCCATTCTCCATAATTTCATTCTCAAATCAGCTGAGAAGGGAAAAGGAATTATTACAGGAGATGGAGATGACCGATGGAAGACTTGAAAACAGAGAAGAACGTTGTATGAAACGCTAAGTTTCATTGATCCTCCAATGCACACCGTTTCAATCAATTACTCCCCTTGCTCTACGCTGCGTTTTGATTTAGCTAAGGTCTCTCTATCTTTCAGAAAAGGGTGCTGTATTTAACCTGATGCTGTATCAGAATGAATATTATAATGATGATAATGAAAGAATTACAAGGAGGAGGTTTGCTCATCACACCTCTTGTCCTTCCAGAATCTCTCTGTTAACTAGTTAGCCTGTTTGTATGACAGCTCTTCCTAGTTTGGAACGTTAATGCATCAAACTGAAGCATATTAAATATTAAAATAAACACGTAGTTTAGTGGGCCGAAATCTGTTGGGCTCCCTGGATGAAAGTATGAACCAACCTTAAGGATGAGTTTGGAACGCGTTGCAAACCGTGTTCCCAACAAATTTGAATTTTATTTTTTTTTTATCAAAATTTAATACGGTTTATACTTTGTAGATCATTTTAATATACTGATATCAAAAATAATTTTTAAAAAATAAAAAAACATCATTGACATACATTTCAGTATGAAAAATTATTTGAAAAATAACTGTTACCATACTGCAAAACATGCTATCAAGGATACTGTAGCTTACCGTAATAGAAACTATTTTTTTTATCTGCCGCATAGACTTGTTTTCCCGCGTTGAAACCCAAAAAAAAAACGAAAGATAATTAATTCCTCACTTTACAAGTTAAAACTCAAAGTAACAAAATATATTTAAGATGCGCGCATCTTCAAAGACTGCATGGACAAGGGGGAATGCACTTCCACTCTAACTGAAGACGTGTTCTAAAATTACGAACTTGAAAGACAAAACGGGTTGAAAAGGTGCCTGGCCTTCTTGTTTAGAGGCAGAAGATTTTGAGAATTTTGTAGAAATTGTTTTTTTATTTTAAAAAATATTAAAATAATAATATATATTTTTTAATATCTTGATTTCAAATAATAAAAAACACATTAAAAAAATTTAATTTAAAGTAAAAAAAAATTAAAAAACACGCGCAATGCTAAACGGTATATTTGTCATCTGTTGTAGTCTGAAGGCGCGTCACAATTACTGTAACTCACAAATTACAGTGCCTCGGAATTGGTGAGGAATGCTTAATGATTTATTGTTTCTAACCTTAAATTTCCTTTTAACATATTTTTATGTTATTTGCATGAATGCACAACTCTGATTTAGCCAGCTCGCATGACAGCTTCTGCTTGTAGTAAGAAAATCTAAAACCCTAGTACAAAGAAAGGCACTTTTGTTTTTGCATTTAGATATATTTTAAAAGTGAGTTTAGCTTAAAAACACATCATTTTTTAAAACTTTCTAATAATTATGATGTACTAATATTTTTAAAAAGCACACATACAGCAATGCCAAACACATACTAAAGGCTATCATGAGTGGAAGGTGTTAGGATATTGTCATGCAAACCCGTCAAGTCAAAAGACAAGGAATAGAATAAAATGAGAAATAACACAAGAATTTACGTGGTTCACCCAATTAGGCTACGTCCACGGGCAAGTATAGAAGGATTTTACTAAGTAATGTGGAAATTATAACATCTCTCTAATAATAGAAGAACAACTAAAAATCTCTCTATTACTAGGAGAAAACACCTCACTTATTTTCTCATAAATACCTCACAACTTTGTGGTATTACTTTCCATCTCTCACTGTTCTCTTCCTCTCTTTTGTGTTATGCAAAATAAGTTTGGATGCATTGCCTATTTATAGGCAAGCATCCAAGCAATGGGCAAGGCGAAGTGCCTACATTTATTGACTAAGGTGGAAAGGATGGCTTCACCTTCTCCCACCATTGTTGACTTAGGTGAAGGATGGCTTCACCTTCTCTATTTCACATAGATTGGTTTCAATCTTGGTAGTTGGCTTCACATTCTCCCACTTGAAGACAGGAGCCTATAATTGAAACCAATCTATGTGAAATAGAGAAGGTGAAGCCATCCTTCACCTAAGTCAACAATGGTGGGAGAAGGTAAAGTCATCCTTTCCACCTTAGTTAATAAATGTAGGCACCTTGCCTTGCCCATTGCTTGGATACTTGCCTATAAATAGGCAATGCATCCAAGTTTATTTTGCATAACACTTTTTGAGGAAGAGAAAAGTGAGAGAGGGAAAGTAATCCCACAAAGCTGTGAGGTATTTGTGATAGAATAAATGAGATGTTTTCTCCTAATAATAGAGAGATTTTTAGTTGTTCTCCTATTATTAGAGAGAGGTTGTAATTCCCACATTACTTAGTAAAATCCTTCTATACTTGCTCGTGAACATAACCTAATTGGATGAACCTAATAAATTCTTAGTGTATGTCATTTCTCATTTTATCCTATCCCTTACCTTTTGTCTTGTTGGGTTTGCATGCTAGTATCCTAACAGAAGGTGCCGGGGGGGAGGGGTGGTCATTGAATTTTAATTTATGCATATTATGACAAAAATCACATTTGTGCAAGTTTAGCTAGTATGACCATGTCTAATATCTTAACATCAAGAGTGTCCTCCAACTTTACAATTCCATCAGTGCCATCCACACCAATTAACTTGCCAGTAACACCACGATGTGCACCACCCAAGATCTTGATCTTGTCTGATTTCCTAGGCACTACTATCTCAATTTCACTAGGAAGTGCAGTTATTGTCTCGCCGTTGCCATTCACCCCCAGGGCTATTTTACAAGAGCCATCCTGATCCCATGAACACCATCATTATCATTAGTATAGCAGCTGCATGAATCAATTCAGACAAAAATTCTACTCTGTTCCCTCTTCCCTCTTACTAATGACAATTCTACTTTGTATTCCTTCCATATAAACTGGTGCAACTTCATCAAAAAAATAATTAAGGAACTTGACGTGGATTTCAAACATCTAGTTAATAGTTATCAGCAGAGAGATGCATATGAAAACGTTTCCCAAATTGCTTTGGAAAGACATACCTGAAGCACCTCCCTGATGACACCAACAGTCGGTTCATCTGTGGTCCTGTGTACGTTCACCAATATGTCGGGTATGAACCATGGTCCTTCACCATCTCCACCTGTAACAAATGGTTTTTAATACCAAGCCTAGATATTGTAAAGATCACAATAGGCATGACAGCACAAAGATTTTGTAGAAAGCTGATCAAACTCCATGCATCTTATCTATTTAAATGTTCTGCCCATTCAGAGAAGCTTCACCATGAAGATTAAATTCTAACTTCTAAACCAAACCACTGAAAAACAGAAGGAACAGAAAAGAAAATTCATGAAACACCAATTCATTTTCTGGAATTGAAAGGGGGCAAACAATACATGTGCTCCTGAAATATCTATTTCATGAAGAAAACAGAATTAATTTTCTTCTTTTAATATCTCCCAGCCTCACCAAACAAATACTTGATTCAATGTGAAAACTGGATTCACATAATCACGACACATACAAACCAAAAACTGAACCATGAAAAAGGACATACTAGATATATTTTATTTTATATAAACTGATAAATATCAGCAGGTCCAATACATTAAGTATGACTAATGGCAAAATAAGAAAGTGCAGAACAAACCTATAACAGGAGACATCATATCAAGACCATTAGTTCCAGGTGTCATTAGTTGCCCTCCAGGAGTGCCAGGGAGGTAGGATGCTGAGCCAGGTGTCATAGGCTGGCCGCCAGGAGTTGATGGCAGGTATGGGCTTGGAGCATTGGCTATAAGAGGTGCACAAAGTTAGCTACAGAATCAAATAAACGCTGGAAGTATCATGTGAAACTGAAAGAGAAACTACCATAGGCAGAACTGCTATCTCTTGGTGTTCCAGCTTCACTATAATTACCACCAGGAGTGCTAGCCCAGCCTGAACCAGGAGTTGGAGCTTCATATGTTCCAGAGGGAGGGCTTCCTGGCTGGAAAAAGAACAATTTCTTTATTATAACATAGAATAACTTGTACTATTTATAGGGTCAAAGTATACAAGTTCTTCACCTGATACTGTGGACTGGTTCCCCAAGACCCAGGATTCCCATCTTCCCAATTATCCCTGCATTTTTGTGGATACAATTCCAATGACCATTTATCAGTTACAATGCATAAAGGTGACATAGTCAAAAGTTCATTATATTTGTCAGATGATACTCTCATTGAACTTATGTCAGAGTGTCAAAATACAGGAAATGCAGGACACTTTTCATTTTAGTATCAGATGTACCAGAAAACAGGATTATGCAATGCGAAACATATGTTCTAATTTGGCAATGTTGGTTATGAAAAATTGAAAGGAACAGATTGGTGGGCCAAGGAAAAAAAGGAAAGATTAGACCAAACCACAAAGCAAGATAATATTGATCCTTAAGCACTACTAAAATCTGCTTAATTTCATCATACTAAAGTTATCCATCATGACAGAAAAATCACAAATTGGAATAAAACTATGTAAAACGATGTAGTAGGCCTCCAACAGTTTTAAATTAAGCAAAAGAAAATAACTTGTTAATAACTAAAGCAAGAGTGTTAATTTAAAGACAACAAAAGGAAAAGAATTGTCTAATTCTAAAAAGCAAAATGGGACAGATGAATGACATAGAAATAATTTTAAGGGATATGATTATAATTCATGATCAATCTGGTGAGATAATAGGCCGCATAGATGGGGAAGTAACTATTAAAGATGCAAAGAAATTATTGCAAACAGGTAAGTAACTTTTAGAGATGCAGTGTTAAATTGGTTCTCTTATTTCTAGTTTGTCCTTGAATCGTTATTTTGACTATTTAGGTGAAACAGCACTATTAAGACCAATTCATTAAGGATTAAGGAACCAAAATAACTTTCTATATTAGTACATGAATATTGATACAACTACTACACATTCCTCTAGGCATGTGCAAATTTTAAATTGATATTTGTGCAAAAGAGGAAAAACTGCTGAATCTTCAAATCCAACCCATTCACTGTTTCTGCTGCAACTGCCATTTTACCAGTTTCTGTTTCTCCATTTTATTTCCTATGAAGTTGTGTCCACCAATTGAAGGTCATATTTTAGACAGATTGTAGTTAAGCAAAACGGTATCATCAACAGTTCTAATAAGCAAGTAAATATGCCCGTGACAGGGGATGGCTAAAACTAAATGAAACCAAAAATTCTTAAAAGTGATGCTATCAATCAAAATATTCATCAGAGAGGATTCAGGATAGATATCTAAATAGGAAAAGCATTTGTATTTACAAAATTCATGGTCAAACCTTGGAGGACTCATTGGTGCATAAGGATTCCAGGCCCGATCACGCATAGGTGTCCTCATGCCATCATGAATAGGTGTCGCTGCAAACATGAGGTATACATAAGTATAAATACCAATCACTTCTAACCAAAATGATGATTGATCAAAGGATTCCAAATCTGAATATACCAGAGTAGTGATCGAGTAAAGCATCCAAAATCTAAATAGACTCGCATACAAAGAACAAACCTCCAGCATCTCTCATTGGTGTCATGTATGGACGCAATGGAGTCCGAGAAGGATGCATTGGGGTTTCACTTCCCATACCATATCGAGGTGTATCGCTGGTAAAACATGTGAAAAATAGTTAATCAGAAAGATAGAATCATAAAACCAGTTCAAACAATTTTCAATGTGTGTATTTACCGGTATGGAGTTGAAACAACCACATTATCTGAGATGTGGCTCCGATCAACTGCAATTGAAACAGCATTCATTTTCCAAAAAACAAACAGGAATACAAGGAGCTAGCTTTTCATTGTATGTAGATAGGTGAAGACTTGCCAGTAACAACTTTCATTTGCGATTCCAGTTCAACTCTAACAAGTTGACCTTTGATATCTACAACACGCCCACGGTAACCCTTGAAAGGACCCTGTCGTACCTTTATTGTGGTACCAACCAAAGCATCATGCCCTCCCCGTCCACCTCTATTTCTTCCTCCAGCTGCAGAATTCAATTAGCAGTTAATATTAGAACTCGACTTGAGAAAAATATGACACCATTGTAACAAAAATGTCCTTTCCTTTCTTGGGTAAATAACAATTAAGGAAGCCCAATTATGATACAATTTATTTAAAGAAAAGAGTTTTCACTTTAAAAAACTTACACTCAAATGGAGGACCTCCTCTAGAAAATCTCTTTGGTGACGGGGCTACTCGGGGAGGAGTTTTAAAACTGCTCAATCTTGAATAGGAATCACCCTGAAAATTTAATAATGAGTGAGAAAAGGGACAATTTGGTTTAAATTATTTCTGCTGATTTGATCTGAAATTGATATAGTCAGTTTTCACTTTAAAAATCATGTCCTGCTAACCTCGACAGGTTACTAACAAATAATGATTGTAAAATATTTTAACAAAAGTAAAATAAAATTAAGCAAAATGATAAATCTGGCAATAGCTTCTCTAAGTAATTAATTACAAAGATATAAAAACAAATCTGCTATAACAAAAGTGACAGTGACTATCAATCATCTGTTTAAGCTCCTATTCAAATAGCAATTATCAGCAACTTTTGATAATTATGAACACCAATCCACTTCAAACCAAACACACCTTAAAAAAGCCTGGATAATTAGAATTAAAAGCTGCACGCACAAAAAACTCAGCTAAAACAGAAATTTTATTCCTAAAATAAGACAGAAATGCTTACATTTCTATCTCCATTGGAGCGTGATCCACCGACAACCACACAGGAATGGGATTTAGCACAAATAAACCCAGCATGCTCAAGGTGATGCCGATCATAGATGAACAGAACTCCTCTATATATGTGTTCTACAGGACCTTGTTTTCCCTAACAAGACAATAGGGGAGCTGTAACCAATGAACATGTGGTAGTAAGATAGATCATGCAATGGCTGGGAATCTTACTTTGCAAGGACCATCAATGATCCTAACAACATCTTTCACAGATACAGTGTTCTTGTACCGATCTTGGACATTGGTTTTCTTCTCAATTTTGCATTTGATCTCTCTCAGTCTAACAAGTGCAACATCAGGTCTCTCTGGAACTCCCTTGAGAACCTGGAGAAAAAGGATGGATCTTGAGCCAAAATAGGTGGCAGGTAAACCTAGCAATGTAGGCAGTTCAGTGATGACTAACCTGAAAGGCTTCACTTTCTACACGAATAATTAAACCAAAGCTCATATTACTGCAATAAACACCAAAGAACAAATAAGGCCTCAAATGATAAGGACAAAGATAACATTTTTAAGCAAACAGGCTTACTCCAATAGCACAAGATCGTGAAGCTCATAGCCCCCAATGTTGGTAGCTCCTGTAGTTACCTCAGAACTTTCCACAACATCATCAGCAAATACACGGATCTGAAGACAACAGATATTGACATTGGCTCCACACATTAGTTTCCTTGTCAAGCAATAACTAAAGCAGAGAATTAATTTATGCAGCAAAAGCATCACTCACATGTTCCTTTGTTGTATCAGACAGAATAATGAGCACATGCTGCTCAACCTTAACAACCATGCCAGTTGCACCTTCATGTGTGCCTGAGACAACCTTCACGTGATTGCCGGGTTCAAAATACTTGCACAATTCCTTTTCATTTACTGCAAGTGTTTTCTGCCAATAAATAGTTTGAATACCAATAAATGAAAGGATGAGACAATAAGCAAATTCAACCTATTCTTAACAACATACAAAAGACAAATGATTATTTTAAATTTACCAACAAATTCTTACCGGAAGACCCTTCATTTCAGGTCTAATATGTACATTTTCTTCATCAACTTTCTCAACCCATCCCTTTAGATTTTTCAGATCACCCTTGACAACAATAACTGCATCACCCTTCATAAAATGGCCCTTCTTTCTGTTTGCAAACAAGGTTGACAAACTGGCAATATCACCATCTCCATTCTCTCCAGGTGTACGAAACTTCTCAAGCTCATCAAATGATGGCTTAATGTTCTGAGCACTAATTGACTTCATTGATACAGTTTTATACAAGAAACCATCTTTAAAAAGCATCCCGCCAATATTTTCAAAATAATCACCGGTCATTGGATCTCTTCTGCGTTCTACACGAATATGTAATTCCCTGAAAATTTACAGGGACAACAAATAATCATATAATAAACAAAAAAATTCAGTACTATTGATATTTGAATGAAAAAGAAGCAATCGGTATTTACCTAGCTTCTTCAACATTCATAAAACGTGGAGGAGGTACAAATGCCTTCTTTTTTGGCGCTTCTCTGCCTTCCTGGAGAAAAAGGGGTAACAAAATCCATCTTCTATTATGAAAGTGCACGACCATAATTAAGTTTCACACCATCTCATGCATCGGCAAAGCAATATTGATGATAAAAAAGGGAATGCCTAGTGCATCTACATGAGGTCACCAATTTGATGAGACATGACCTTGAACAAGACAATTTTCTCAGTCGAATGTCTACTATCAACCAAACAAAGGGCAATAATGGAAGTGAAAACTTACCAGTTTGTTTGCAAGAGCCTGCAAGTCAATCCTTGGAATTAACTTTACTGTAACTCTCTGCCGGACATTATCTACATCTACAACCTTCAAAATAAGAGAACGAAAAATCAGCAAGGAAAAACTGAGAACAAGAAGGTGAATAGGAACAGAAGTTATAAAACATACTTTAGCAAGGTCCCCTTTGTAATTCCCAATCTTCATTCTGACCCAGGTGTCCCTTGAAAGATCAATTGCTTTGCTTTCAACTGAAAGAACATCAGTCATTTCTTTGATTGGAACAAGCATGATTTTCTGCCCAAAAATATTGCGCAAGCCTTTACAAGCCTGAAGCAGAAGCAAATCAATAGATCACATATTCCATCCATCACAGCTGTAAGCATGAAAACGCAAAAAGTTGAGTGATTCGGTAATCACTGGAAAGCCCCAAAGCAGAAGGATACCTCTCTCACATGGGCTTCTTTGTCTGCTTCAATATATATATAGTTTTTAAGATGATCAAGAGCAATAGCAGACCGAATTTGCAACTCCGATCCTTTATCAATGTATTTTTGCATTAAACAAACAGCCGTCTCCCGTTCACGGCCAATCTGATGAATATTAAAGAACAATTAAATAAGTACATGAACACATCTAGTACCACAAATAAGAAAACCATGCCCATTGACGAATGATAGACATACCGCACACTTAACCATCCATAATTTCGGATCCCGAACAGATGGCAAAAGAGCTTGTTGCTCCACTTCCGTAGTCTCTTCATCATATTCTGAGTGCATTGACTTTGCATATCTTGCTTGAATACTTCTCTCAAGTGCTTCAACATCTTCTTGATCCTCTTCTGCAGGCAGTAACGGCCTACGATGCATCCTTCTACCACTACCCTCATCAGGTAAATCAGCTCCGTGATCGTCAACTATAAAATCTGCATTTACAAAAGCACAATTAAGAGCATTGAATTCACCACCATTACTAAAAAAAAAGGGCTTAAAATTTAAACAAACATACCGTCCTCGCCATCATCTTCATCCTCCTCGTCATCACTGGCAACTTGAGCAATATCATCAAAAAACTCTGAGCCACGCCGCTTCTTCCCCTTCTGCTTCCTACCACCACCACCTCCTCCTCCACCACCACCGCCACCATAATCCTCATCCTCATCATCATCGTCCTCCTCCTCCTCCTCCTCCTCCGCAATATCATCAAAGAAATCTGATCTCCGTCTCTTCCTAATCGCTTCCTCTTCTTCACCCTCATAATATTCCTCCTCTTCTTCATCCATTACTTGCTCTTCCTGCTCCTCATACTCTTCATCTTCAAGGTCGTCGTCTTCGTCTCTTCGACGAGACATGGTTAATTGAATTGACGGCTATAGTTGTAATCTGATCCAATAAATCGAAGTCAGCAGGCAACAGTTCATGCTAATTTCAAGAAAGAGAGAAAAAACAATAGGATAGAATCTTGTACCTGCTGAAAGTAGAGGATTAGGGATTTTAAGATTTTCTAAGCTCAGTTCGATCAATCGGGGAGCAAGATACAGAGAGAGAGTGTGCTAACCCTAACAGAAACAAAGCAAGAGAGGAAGACGTCGAGAATTTTAGTGAATTTTTTTTTTTATCTGAAAGGAAAAACAATATGTTGTTTGAAGTCGGATCCCCCGCCTATTAGAGTTTGAAGCCGTCTTATCCATCAATGTACGGGTTTAAAGTTGGGTTTACCATTTAGTTGTTTTAATCAAAAAAAACTTATTTTTAAAAAATATTATTGGAAATGTAATTCACACATGAAGCAAGCATAAAATTTATTTGTGCTAAAATTAAAGAATTATTTTAATATTCAATAAATCGTGTTTGAAAAAAAATAATATTCTATCCATGTATAAATTTAGGTAACCTATATTAACACCCCCGTACAATTCTATTTCTTCTAAAGTATAAAATTTTGTAACATTAACAATATCTAAATGGTGTGGGGGAATCACTATTCCCCCACACACAAAGCACTGTGGATTACAACAGTAATCCACAGTGCTTCTTTTCTTTTCTTTTTCCTATTTTTTTTTTTTAAATTTTTCTAACTTTTCCTCTTTTTTATTCCGTTTCTTTTTCTTCTTCTTCTTCTTTTCAAATTTACTTTTTTTTTTCAACTTTCCTATTTTTTTTTTTTTTCTTTTTTTATTAATTTTTTTTCAAAATTATTTTTGTTGATTTTAACTTTTAAATATTGACTTGGTTAAAATGTTTGCTTTCTAATTTTTTTTTTTTAAAATGGAGTGGGTGCTGCGATGTTTTTTCACATATATTTTTATTTTTTTATTTTTCAAAATTATATTTGTCAGCTGATTGAGAGTTTAGTTTTGTAATTTTTTTCTTTAAAACATTGTTGATTTCTACAATGTTTTTTTTCTCTGAAATTATCACCTCAAAAAATTTGTTTTCTACAGTCACATTTTTTTCATGTTTTTTTTTTTTTTTCCCTAAAATTTTTTTGTCAATTTTTAAGCTGGTTAAGAATTGCAATTACAAGTTTTTCCTCACAAAACACTATGGATTAATACAATTTTTCCTCATAGTTTTTTTTTCCATTTTTTTTTTTTCCAGTCCATTTTATTTTTTCTGGGCTAATTAAGAATTTAGCTTTATATTTGTTTTTCTTTAAAACACTATGAATTGTTTCAGTGTTTTCCCATGTGATTTTTTTATTATTTTTTTCAAAATTATCTTTGTCGATTTTTTTTTTTTTTAATATAATTACAATAAAGCTAAATCATATGAGGAAAGCGTTGTAGTTTTTCTCACAAAACATTGTGAATTGCTACAATATTTCTTTAAATAGTTTTTTTATTTTATTTTATTGGGAAAAGCGCTATAGTTTTCCTTACAGAACATTGTTAATTGCCGCAATATTTTTTCTCATGGGTTTTTTTCCTTCCAAAATTATCTTTATTGGTTTTTTTTCAATATTAAGTTGATAAAGAATTTAGCTTTGTAATTTTTTTTTCTTTTTATTAACTAAAAAGCTAAATCATGTAGTGAAAGCACTGTATCTTTCCTCACAAAACACTATAGATATCTACAAATCATTTTGTTCAGTCTCTGAGTTTTTTATCACCAACACAATCTTTTTTCCCGTCATGAAATATTTGCTCTATCATACCTTTAATTTCTATTACTTATCTAGCATTGGTTCACAATTATAACACTATCAAATGTATTTATTTTATAAGCCCGCGGCAGCGCGCGGGCATGTCATCTCGTCAAAAATATTTTAAAACTTATTTCGTAGTTATGAGAGGAAAAATAAGGAAATTTCTCATTTTTAAACATAAAATTCATCAATTAGGAGATGCTATGCTGATGAAAAATATTGATTTATAAAGCATCATAAGATTAATTAAACAATTTAGGCATTTATACAATATTCTATCATTTTTTTTAAACAACTCATTATTTAGGGTTTTAATTCTCGTTAATCCAATAAAATTTTTTCATAATTATCCATTTAACAAGGTATCAGTTTCAAACCAGGAAACTGGTTTTACTAATTATCCATTCCAATAGCATCAGTCCTATCATAAAAAAAAAATGATGCAAGTAATAACTTATTTACAAGGCACTAGTCTTATCATCAAAAAATTGGTTTAATGAATAACCATTCACAGGACACTTGTCTTATCATCAGGAAACTGGTCTAACCAATATTTTCATAATAAATTTGCATAATAAAAATGTTAACATCCATTTTACAACAACATCAATAATCTAAAATGTCGAGTACTTACCTGAAATCTATGCTCTACTAATTGTCCCCCGTTGTCGTTTAACGTCCACGATCTCACCTGTACCAATAGGTACACTTTATTAATTTCAAGCCTTGTCCGTGCATACACACACTTTTCATTTTCATTCCCTCAATAATTCAACATTTTTAATCAAGAACAACTCTAAACAAGAGTTCACATTTTATAAATTTCAAGTGGTTCAACGTAATTAACTCAGAACACTATTTAATATTGTGATTATAACTAGATTTATAGAACTTGATTTTATAAGTGGTTTCTTTATTTGAAAAGCTAAAACATATGTATAAAACTTTGATGAAGATGACTAGACTTAATTTTTCCATCTATATGCCTAAACTCACAAATTACAGTAGAAAAAAAACTACCATGTTGATTTTAGTTTAGACCATGCTTTGGTTTTTATCTCATATTTAGTGTTTTCTCATTTGGATTTAAGCAAGGTTAGTATTTTTTTTGAAATGTATCATCACTATATATAACTTTTATGAATGAAATTATCTTAAGTTCCATCATCCTAGGTCCTAATCTTAAAGAAGAAATTGAGAGACAAACTGTCCAGTTTTTTATTTCTAAATTTAACAAGTTTTTACTTATTTCTCTGTGTATTTTCCATTATTTTCAGCAATAATAACATATAATACCTTCATATATCATTATCTAACATAAATATTAAACCCATCAACTTTATCAATCCATTCATTAAAATAAAAATTATCTCTACTAACCTTTTTTTTTTTTATTCATCACATGTATCAAATATCATCAAAACACAATTTCATATTCAACTTCATAAACCATGAATCTCTACCAAATAGTCCAACAATTCAAGAAAAACACAAAACAAGTTAAAAAAACTTATTAAAGGAATTCATTACCCCCTAAAAACAAGAAATTAAAGAATAAATTCCAAGATGAATCAAATTTCTTTCACCCTATTTTTCTCTCCTTTGTGCTGCCCCTATCAAGGTTGAATTCCTTGGAGTTCTTCAAAAAAATTTTTTTGTGTAAATCTCATTTTAACACCCTTTAATTCTCTAATATAACTTTTTTTGTGTAAGATTTCTAGCTCATTTTTTCTTCCCACTTTTTTCCCTTTATAGCCGGCCATTTCAAGAGATTTCTAAACAATTCTTTTTTATTTATAATTATAACTTTCTTTGTTTGCATCTTACCCTCACTTACTTTATTTACATACTAGCCCCTTATGTTTTCTTAATTTCCATATTAACCCCTCACATTCTCTTTTATTTTTATTTTTATGTTTTTACATTGACCTTACTATGTCTTTTATTTATACATTGGCTCCAATATTTCTCAAAGCATATTTACCAATTTAATTTAATTTATTTTTTTTAACTACTTCAATATAAGATTTTTATCCAAAGGTTTACACACGATGTCTTGGGCTCAGCTCATGGCTGAACTTAAGCATATTGTGTCTGACAACTTGCTAGACCCATGAAGACTTGGGATCATTTCATGGCTAAACCCCAGCATATCGGTTTAAGCAACTTGCCAAACCCTATATTTGATTATGTTATCATCTTATTATAGATTTGAGCTCTTTCAAAACATAAAAAAATATTGAGTAAAAAAGACTTCCTCATCAGTTTAACCCTAAGTCTTTTATGCATTTAATGCATAAGGACTTGAAAAGCCTCTTGGGAGACAACTAGTAAGGTTCGTTTTATCTTCCCTTAAAAAGAGGTATTTAAAAAAATAGTTAAAGGAAGGTGAAATGATCTTTTTGAAAAGACCATTTGGTTACATGCAACCAATATAATAGGTGTTTATCCTTCCTAGGTTTATAATATAAGGTCACACGTCCTTCATTCATTACTTAGAGTAGAAGGCGGCGATGTATATAAACCCTCTTCTTTTGTAATTTTACTTTTGCCAAAAATTTCCTTTGAATTCTATGTATTAGAAGCCTTATATAGGATCAAGTTTCTTTGTGTTTTTTTTTTTAACAGAAAAAGAGTCATCTTCTAGGTAAACACATAATACATCTTATCTTTTTTTATTATTATTTTAAATCATCAAAATGACTTCTAGAAAATGCAAAGAAATTTCATCCGCTGAGGGAAATTTTAGTTTTAGGCCTAAAACTGAAAGTACTAGCCATGAACCTATAGCCATTGAAATAGGTCCTAGATCTAAAAATGGCATTACTAAACCCTCTTCTACTAGAAGAGGGAATGAGAATGTCCCCAAAGAGGTTTCAAACCTCAGGGGCCAATAGAAACTTGCTCGTATAGTCTGAGCAGCAAGATCTCTAGAACTTGTATGTAGACTACATATACCTTTATATATCTTTCTTAAAACATAAGTGCTTTCTTTTAGAGATAAGCATTTTAGTAGTGGAGTTGAGATAGATCTTCGATATAGTATATTTTCAATTATATAATACCCGACTGCTCGCCCAGTTAGATGAATGACTTGATTTTTGTTGAGGGTAATTCTTTAACAAGTTATTAATGCATGATCAGGGTTCTCCAATCTTTCTCAATATTGATGGGAACACCCATAAGCTTTTTTTTACGTACACTTAATTTTTCTACAGTTTCAACCCAAATATCCACAAGGAGGTCTACAAGATTTAAACTTGCTAACTTAGACATAAGATTTGTCTGGTGGTTGTCTTCCCTTATAATACAAGGGATTAAAATACTTTTATCTCCAAGTTTTAAATAAGGCTGAACCTTCTAAAGATATTGTTGTATGGTTGTTTCTTTGGCTTTATATACTTATTAGCTTTGATTAACCACTAACCAGGATATACTTTAAATTGGTATGCATTCAAGGGCCCTGTAAGGTGTAATCTTGCTAAAAAAGCTTCATACTTTAATACATTATTTATGGTTAGGAACTCAAAATAAACTCTATATTCCAATACTTGTTCTTCAAAACTGACAAGCATTATCCTAGCTTTACTTCCATTAATATTGGAAGAGCTATTAACATATAATCCCCAGGCAGGGAAAATCAGAGGTTGTTTTACTAGAGCTTCTAGTTTGGCTCAGGAAGTTATGATCGAAAATACAGATTCATATGTATCTATAGGACCTTTAAACAAGCATTCAATAATGAAGTCTACCAAGGCTTGACCTTTTATAGTTGGTCAAGGTCTATATTGAAGTCTAAACTCTCTTAAGTCAATAGCCATCTAATTAGACGTCTAAACATCTCTGGCTTATGAAGGGTTTATCACACACGTTGTGATGTAGGTAGAAGCTAAAGAAAGTTATTAAATAAGGAACAAAAAATATTTTAAATGAAAGAAACTATAAGTGTGAGTCTTAAATTCACAAGTTTATTCTTTTTTAAAATAATGATAATGAAGTCTTCCTCGCTAGAAGGTTTATAAACCCTTAAATAGTCCAAAAACCTTACTTCAACTAGAAAATAAAAATAAAAACCTGAAATTACAAAGAACAAAAAAACATAAAATCCAAAATAAGTAAGAAATCCAAAAAAAAGTGGAAAAACACAAAAGTTGCCAAAATTAAGAGGCTTTGATGAGATTTTTTATATTTATAAATCCAATGGTCCGTGTAGCAATGCAATGGATATTATAGAGAAAATAGTCTTTGTAAAATTTTGTAAATAGTTGAACACAATCCAACAAACAAATCAGAAGTTATGGACCTTTTGAGTTGTTATTCAATCTGGTGCGACCAGATCACTTCTTGGGTTTTGACTTACCCACCAGTCCATAAATATATTTATTAGGCCATCTATGTAATTTGTCTAGGATAAATCTTTATTTAGTTATGATAAACACACACGTGACGGCTTAGAATCACTCGTTATCGCAGGCCCGACTACATCAAGTTGATTTGTCAAAACTATGACTTTGTGAGCTTGGAAATATGGTTTTATCTTCCTTGAGGCGCTCACCAGAGCAAGGGCTACTTTCTTCACTTTAAGTATCTCATTTCAACATTATGAATAGTTTGAGTATAGTAATAAAATGGATATTATATTATTTCATCCTTCTTTACCAAAACAAAGTTTACTGCTGAGTCAACCATCTTTAGGTAGAGAAAGAGGTTTTCACTCTCTCCTAGTTGAGACAATATCTTGGGAGATGAAAGATAAATTTTAAACTCTTTAAAAGCCTTATGACAACCTAAAGTTAACTCAAAGTTGGTTATGTTTCTCTAGGTCTTAAAAAATGGTAAAGTACGCCCCTCTAAATGAGCTATAAACTAATTAAGGGCAATTAATCTCTCTATAAGACAATGAAACTTCTTTATTAACCAAGGATGAGTCATGTTTAAAATGGCTTAAACCTTTTCTAGATTAGGCTTAATTCCCTTGTTACTTACTAGAAAACCCAAAAACTTTCCTTTTTTGATGGAAAGACATACTTGAAAGGATTTAGTTTTTTTAACATGTCATCAACATATCCCTTCTAAGTTAATTCTTGAATCTTTCATTAACCATTCATTAGTAAGTAGCCCTAGCATTCTTAAACCTGAATGATATTGCTCTATAATAAAAATTTCCCCCTTCAAATATAAAGTTTTTTTTTTCTTATCATCTGCATGAGAATTTGATAATATCCAAAATTGGCATTAAAAAAACTCAGATATTTAAAACCTACAATGGAGTCAACTAAATGGTTAATTTTGGGAAGAGGATAACTATCCTTTAGGCAAGTTTTATTTAAATATATGAAGTTCACACACATCTATTACTTACTGTTGCTTTTCTTAACCATTACCATATTTGCTAACCAAACAGGGTACATCACTTCCATAATAAAGCCAACATCTAGAAGCTTATCTACCTTTTGTGTTATTGATCTCTACCTTTCACCCTCGAAACACCTCTTTTTCTAGACTGGATGAACAGTTAGGTTATTCTTCAACTAATAAGTTGCAATTTCAGGACTGATTCCTGGCATGTTAGAGGTTTTTATCATAAAGTTAAACCTTTAGATATAGATGAGCTCTGTCGGTGATTGTTATTGTATTGGTGTTAAGGTTAACCTCACTTTCATGACAACTTAGTCATTTTCTTTTAAAAGAGTATTCCTTCAATTCTTCATTAATTTTAGCTCTAACCTCCAGTCTTTCTTTCAATAACCCTTATTGGTTCAATATCAAGGCCTTTTTTCCCTTCAGATAAGTAAAGGTGCATTGCTTTAAGGTTATTTTATTCTTCTTCACTGTGGACATTATTTTCAGAGTTATAAATTTCAGTGTCAAGCACCTAGTGCTAATGACTGCATTAATCTAATGCAAAAGAGATATACCTAAAATGACATTATAGGCCAAGGTCATGTCAATAACCATAAAGGTCTGCTGGAGGGAAACTCATTTAGGGGGAGTGCTAAGGGTGACTGGGAGTTTTAGGGCACCCTTCACCGGTACACCTAAACCTTCTATCCTAATAAGAGCAATTTTTATTGGAATCAGTCTTGTATAGGATATCCTCATCTGGGCTATTACTTTATGGGAAAGGATATTGATTATATTGCCATTATCCACCAACACCTGATATACTTGATGATTAGAAAGGATCATAAAGATGAACATGTCATTTCATATGGGAAAGTTATTCCCTCTCCATCTTCTAGGGTAAAGACAATAGGCACATGCCATTGGTTTAAAAGACGAGTTGTTGTAAGTGACTCCTTCCTATACTTTCTTTTCCTAGTGCGAGAATCATCTTCCGAAGAGGTTCCACCTTAAATCATGTTGATTTCAGGTAGTGCCATTATAGATTGACTAAGCACTTCCCTTTTTGGCTCGAGATGGGAATCCTTCTTCAAAAATTGATGAAGATAGCCCTTAATTATGAATCTTTCAATTTCCTTTTTCAAGGCGTAACACTCCTTTGTGTTGCATCCTTTATCTTTATGAAATAAACAATCCTTACTAGATGTACAAGTATTGGGTGGCGATTTCATAGGAGGAAGAGGGTATTAGACAAACTCTTTACCTTGGATGGCTGTACGGATTTCAAAGATACTAGCATTTAGTAGAGTAGTATGCATTTTAGGATAGTTTGAACGTTCCCTGATTTGTTTCTTTGATTTTTTCTAAGGTTGTTGTCTATCATAAGAGAGCAATCTCACTTAAGAGACCTTCTAGCCAAACTTTCTTTTGAGGAAAAAGGGAGAACCATGGCGCAACTCACTTAAAACAAGGTTCATGTTTTTTTTTTCACCCAAAAACTCGTTTCAACCTATTTTTAACCTAAAACACCTAGAAAATAATCTAGAAGCCTTGTTAAACCAATCATAACCCTCAAAAACACCCAAAAAAAAATCTCAAAACCCAAAATCAACTCAAAACTAAAAATCTTTTCAAGCTTAGATCTGTTTATTTAGGCACTTTAAAGGTAAAAACATTGAACTTGAACTTCTCTCATTATATAGAATCATTTAACACAAAAATTGATTATTTTGGTGGCCATAATTATTGTCAAAGACAATTTTCTCTCTCTACGCCTAAATTCGATGAGTCTCTTTCTCTCCCCCTATAAAAAAAAGACTAGAAAATGAGAAAATAAATAAAATTGAATTTTAAAAAATTAAAAGGACTAGTTATGGAAGAGCTAAAAAAGATGGGGGGCTAAAATGAATTTTTTAAACAAATTTCAAATCCGCCACTTATTTTACTTGCTTTCACTTCAGTCTTTTTTCTTTTAATTCAACCCTCCCTCTTAAAAAAAATACAATTGGGTGATAATTTAAACTCAAAAAGCTAAATTATATAAAATAGAAGTTCGAAAACCAAATTGAAATTTTTCAGTAAATTTGGTGCCTCCGTCTCATTTTGGTCACAGCCTTATATATGGCCCTTATTTAAGGTTGCTGGGCCTTATGTTCTAGTGGCTAAGGATGTTGCTCTCCATTCCATGTGGCTGGCTGGCCGATGTCATCGCCAGCAATTGTTGGAGCTTACGAATTGCTGGTTCCAAAAAATGGGTAGATATAACGTTTCAATTTGCCTAAAATCTCGAGTGTTTTTATGGTGGTCACATAGGTCTTAGTTTTTTTTCAATTCGCCAGCAATTTAGCCTGCTTGGATGATAGATTCTTCTCCTCGTCTGGAATTATGAACATTTTCAATGCATCAACTAGAGTTGATTTTTCTTCTTCTAATCAGGACCCATATTAAGATTTGAACTTTGAAATTGCAGATCAAAGCATTTCAGTGCTTAATGCATACCAAATCTCATTGGCAAAGAGGTTTTTTATGTGACTAAAAAGTGCATGTAACAAAGAACAAAAATAGTCTCCATGGCTATAAAATCTTTTCAACATTGAGATAAATTAGTGTTGCATTTGCTCCCTCGGATCCCCATCTTCTTCATCTATAGATTACAATCACAACAGAGCTTAGTAGGCGTAGTTCTTGACGAACATTCCTTTCTTGGCTTCATCTGACTCTCCCTCACCGGTGTACTTGCCAAGCTGAGCAAGAGAGTTGGCCTTGGCACGGATGAGAAGTGCTTCCTGAGCTGCGTTCACGTTCTCCGGCCTGCCTCCCCATGTCTTCAGGCAAGTGTTCTGGAGAGCTCTAGCATATGAGAAAGACACGTGCCATGGGTTTGCAGATTGGTTCATTGCGTTGAGGTTCAGGGTTGCTTCAACCTCGGATTGCCCACCAGACAAAAACTGCTCAAAAAATAATCCATGATCAGTACATAAACTCACTATTATTGCAAAAAACAAGAAGTAAAGCTGTGAATGAAAGTTGAACTGAAACTTGCCATGATTCCAGGGACGGCTGGGGGGATTCTCCGATGAAGGAGCTTGAGTGTGTACTCAGCAACTTGCTCAGGGGTGGCCCTGTCCTTGCACTCTGCACCAGGAGTGACCATACTAGGCTTGAGAAGGATACCCTCAAACATGACATTGTTCTCTGCCATGTAGAAGAAAACCTCAGCCCAAACCTTCTGGGCTACTTCGAAAGTCCTGTCAATGCCATGCTCACCATCAAGCAAGATTTCTGGCTCCACAATTGGGACCAATCCATTGTCCTACAAGATCCAAGTGACAAAATCTTCACAATCAGAAAGTAGAGATTATAAACAACAGGTAGCGATACAGCAATTTTTTTGGGGTGCTATACTTGAGAAATGGCTGCATAGCGGGCAAGACCCCAGGCAGCCTCCTTCACTGCCAAGGCAGATGGACCGTTGGGAATGCTCACAACAGTACGCCTGACCGATGAAAGCAAGCATTTAGTTAATTAGTTTCGTTGCAAAGTAATGGTTACAGAAAGTTGGCATTTTGCGAAACATAGAGAAACAGATCTCATACCATTTGGCAAAACGAGCTCCCTGTTGGTAGTAAGCAGCTGTGCGGGAGGCGAGTCCATCGAGACCTTGGCACCATGACTCATCATTGGAACCAGCTAGAGGCACCAAACCCTAATGTTTTCATTTTTCAAACTGTATGTTACTAAAATTTCGTTCAATAAACAATAAGATGTATGCTCTTTTGCCTATACTATCAAATTTAGTTAACTCAATGACAAGAATAAAGCAAGAGTTTAATTTCAATAAAAAAAGTTTGGAATTCGTGAAAACTTAATGTAAGGAGACATGTGTCGGAGTATTACCTTGTCAACTTTGATACCGGGAACAATCTTTTGCTCAACAAGAACATCAACCATCTTCTTGCCATCAGTGGTGGATTGGTAGAGAGTCTCCTCAAAAAGGATGGCACCAGAGACGTAATCGCCTAGGCTAGGGACTGTTACAAGAAGGGTACGGTATGCCTGGCGGTTAGCCTCGGTGTTCTCTAGCCCGATTGAGGCGAGACGTTTTCCACAGGTAGCGTTGGACTCATCCATGGCCAAAATACCTCGGCCAGGAGATGCAATAGTTTTCTACAATATCCAGAACAAGAACAGATAAGTGCGGTCTCATTTACCCAAAAAAACTAAAAGGGCAGTGTCTTATATCATGGACTTAAAGCTGGCATGAGAAGTACTATCACCTTCTACTTAAAGCCTATGCTTCACACTATATATCATGTATGAGAAAGTCATTGCATGTCATATTTTTTGCAAGTACTGTCGAGTCTAACTCCAGTTAAAGTGATTGAAAGATGTAACAATATTACATACCGCGGTTTTGACAAGCTCCTCCGCATAGGAACCAGCACGAACGGTAAGAGCAGAAGGGGCGGTGGAGCGGCACCGGACAATGGAGGCAGAAGGCAAGCGGAGGGTCTGGCCCTTAACAAACTCAGACTTGTCTAGAACTGGCGATGACTTGAGAAATGATGCGGAGGCCATCTTTCTTTTTTCTGTTTTTGATGATAGGAGACTACACTAACAGTGCAAGATAGCCTATAACAAGTGTCTATATCTTATCTCCTCTCTATCTTGTGCCTCTTTACCACACATGCATGCACAATTTATATTTGGCTTCCATGTTATCACAAGATGTCACATTTGAGGCTGTCCTTCATCGACAAATAAAAATTTGCCACGTGGATGATATAGAGCGCGGTACACTTTGTTTTGTGTATGCGTGGTTGAAATAGATGGTTTTATTCCCACCTCGTAAATTAATGAAATTATGGAGTCATAAAGCTGATATTTTCTCTTCTATGTCAAGAAGAACAGACAACTGCATCCCATTCACTATGTTACGGATTCCAAATCAGTGTCGCTTGGGAGATTTCTCTGGAGAGTAAATATGAGGTTGTAATCTCTCTTGTTTTGTTTCTTAGCTTCATTTGATTAATGGCCATTGTTTAATAGCCAGATTTGATGGTATATGATTCCCCTCTCAACGGTAGATAGCTTGCCATATCAGCTTTCTATGTGATGGGCTCGAGTTTCTATGCCCTATAGTGGGTCTAAATATCACTGGGTGGTTCCACTTGAAGGACCCACTAAAATAGCATAGATTCATGGCAGAGGCACCAAAATACCAACGTTTTTTGGTTAAAGGAACCCCACTACGTACGGCTTTAGACAAATTAGAGCCTTAATTCTTGATACCTTGCCTCAACGTGGTCGTTGGTCAAACTGGTGGTTCTGAACATCGGTTGCAGAAGCCTGAAGAACGAGAACTGAGAATCAGGTGAGTAGGGCTGCGGATCCTCACAATTAGTACAGGATTCAATTGGACGTGAGATTTCAGTCATGGAAAGCCCCTGTCAAGTTCAATGGGACGGTAATGCATTGTATAATATGAACATGAGAAGTAGATATAAAATCTTTAATGTACATGTCAGTATTTCAGAGACAACAACTAAACTTAAGGTTGTCCGGTCCATCATTCATTCGGTTGAATAGCGTGCTTATGTAAAAATATTTCACACTTACGCAGAACTGATCTAAACCCTACGTCCATCACAATTAAAAGCGGTTGCTAGAAGCAGGAGATGTGCAACGAAGTTGAAATTATAAAATGTACAATGTTCTCAAGTAAAATCAAGAATGTTGATCCAAAGACAGGTCAGCAATGCCATGAATCAAAGTATCAAGGGACTCCTCTTTCAAATCTTTCCATGCTCCGGAAACATCAGATGATGATGGAGTGGATTGAACAGGATTTGCAGCAAGCGCCTTGTTCAATTGTTTGATAAGCTCATCTTCCTCATCTGGAATGCCCGAACCCCAAACCTTAAAGATATCCTCAGTTGATGGCTCAGTATCAGATGCTGTAAAACCCATATCAAGTCCTGAACCTACTGGCAGACGCATCTTTGAGTCATCATCTTCCTTGTAATTAGGCGAGAAGGCATGTTCGAGAGAAGTTTCTGAGAGATCTCCCTGAAGGAGTTGTGATGATGAAACATCAACCTCCTCGTTGATTGGAAAACCGTTGCTTCTTGTTTGTATTTCTTTATCAATTGTAGAGACCTTATCTCAGAATGCCTGTTCCTCTAGGCAAGTCATCATTTCCAGGTTCAGAAGAGTCATGTGACTCTGGCTGCAGACTGAGAAATTCTAGGAAAACATCTTTCAGAGAACTCCAGTCACCATCTGAAATTTCAGGATCTTTAACAAAGCAAGAATCAACCCAAGCTACATCTTCAGGTGAAAGAGCATCTCCGTTCTCATTAATTAGACTCCCAAGAATGAACAAGAACAGAAGATATAGAGCCTTGTACCGTCTCACTATCACCAGCAGTCATGGCTAAAGATATGTAGGAAGCAACGTCAATAAACAAGAAGGAAGACAGGTTAATCCACAGCCATAAAAACTCAAGAGGCAGAGATAAATTGATTTTCTAGTGAGGACATGCAAATTACATTTTGTCCTCAGCAATGAGGCCTCCATGGTGGCATTGCCCTGCACAATTATCTAGTCGAAGAGCGCTTCCATAACAGTTCAAAATATGGTTCAAATAAGACATCGATCTAGTCCACCGGAGGCAGAAAACTCATTTTCTCTTTCTATTAATGATAAGCGTACTGCATTTCCTTCGAATAAAACCATCTTTCCCAAGAACACAGGCCAGCTCACATGCTGAGAGAAACGGATGTCCTAAAAAAATTATTGCAAAGGGGAGCTTTCTTATTATCTTGTCCTACGATGAGAGTATGCGGCAAGCCGTCACAACCCACAGTAGCCACCGGAAATACTCAAATCCAACATTTGTCCAATATCAAAGAATACAGAAGCCAAGACAGAAATAAAGCCACTTGGAATCCTAACCATTCCAGCAATATAATTATCTAGAACCGTAACCATATATACCTTTACCTATGTTAATCATAACATTCAGCCCCCTTGCAATGAAACTCTTCATCAGACAATTACAAGCATTATCATTCAGTCATATCAGACAGCAATTCCCATTCCTAGTTAGCAAGCATTCTACTATCAAAATAAATAAATAAATATGTATATATATATATAGACACACACACACTCTAGCATGACCCTACGAAAAAAGTTTGCATAGACAACAAATGCATCATAAAAAATAGTTGTTACAATCAGGGCAAAATAATTAACAATAACATGAAATTTGTTGAATTTCTAACAAACTAGAGGCAAGATTTTAGCATTGTTACTAACTAAGCTCGACGATTAAAGTTGGTGTCTCTTACTAGAAATCAACTAGAGGTTTCCAATGCGGCAATTTTGAAGTAAGAAACTATCAATGATTGATGCTGATAAGTTCCAAATTCTGTTCAAGAATAAGGTTATTATGTTGTATAACTGGTTGATCTCTTGGTTCAAGTAATCTAACTTATTCTTTATAGTTAAGGTATCTAATAATTTGAAATAAAAAGTCTAAATGGTCGGTAAGTGGTAGTAGGTAATGCCTGATAAAACAAATTACCAATAGTTATAGTAGTAGTAAGTGGTGCTTGATAAGTCAGGTAACCGATAGCTAGTACTTATAAAAGGTTATTTTTTACAGACATGAAGACTCTTCAATTGTAAAGTCATTAAATTTATAGAAAGAGAAAGTGCAAGAATATTTTAGAGAGATAAACTATGAAAATATGTATGCTAAAAATATTGAGAATAGAGAGATTATGAATCTTTGACTTAAATGATTCATGACATATTTATAGTCCATAAATCTTGGTCTTTTTATGGAAAGAAAGAGGCGAAGTATAATTTCATTCTTCTGATATTTTGAGTTGTATTTTAGTTAAAATAATATATATTTGATCAGTATAAAATATTAAAAGATCTATATGAGCTCTAAAATTTTTTTTCTGGCGAGCATTGGGCTCAGGCAAAGTACTCGTGTCCCTAGTCCTTGGGCTCGAGCTCCTTACTTGAGCCCATGCTTTTTGGTACCTGGCCCAGGCTACCATGCCCAAGCTCAAGTTTTTTTAGAATTTTTTTTGTTTGCTTTATTTTTTTTGAAGGATTTTCTTAGATCCATTTTGGAGGAATTTTTTGATCTACTTTATATATATCCATCAAATGCCTGTGTGAGATGAAGAGAGAGAAAAGGAGAGTTGTGAAACATATTGTTTTGAAGAAAAAACCCTAATTCTTAGTTGATAAAATTGGTTATTGTAATTGAAGTTTCTAAAAGGAAGAAGGCGAAGAAAGAGTCAGTGCTTGATTCTGTTGTTGTAACGCCTATGACGTGTCGTCATTTGATTTACTGGTTTAGTAGCTTTAGTTATAACTTACAAGTTGGTTCAAATAGTATTTTTGGGTCAATGATCCATTAGCCCAATAACTAAACCTTATGTTAATTATATTGGGTCAACCGCCCAATAACAACCTGAATAAGAGGGAAAAAAAACCACACTATAGAGTAAAAATCGATAATTTTTAGAGTTATTTGTTTTGTATCTTTAAAAATATTTTTTTAAAAAAATAAATTTATTTTATTTTTTATTTTAAATTATTTTTTAATGTTTTTAAATTTTTTTTAATGTATTGATTTAAAAAAAAAAAATTATTTTAATATGTTTTCAAATTAAAACAATTGGACTTGAACTTCAGGGAGAAACCCACGATTTTAATCTCGCTGCGAGATTCGCTGACTTTAAGCAATTCGTGGAAAGGGTTGTTTTGCTCTTGTCAAGATAAGGGTTTTCGGCACATAAAATGCAGTTACATATGAGTACACTAGTGTTCTTGTCTATGAAAAGGGAGGATCTTTTGCACTGGATTAAGTGGCCCCAAGAGCAAGAAATTTAAGATTTCCATGGAAAAAAGTTATTATAGAGATATTTAAACTGAAGAATTGAAAGCGAGCCAATTTTTTTAGTTTATTATAGAGATATTTACACCAAAGAATTGAGAGCTGAGATATGCACGCTTTGCAGTAGCGCCTGGAGAAGCGTTGTGGGTGTTCTTGATCAATTTGGGCTCTTGGGTTATTTTCGTGCATTTGTTAATGGATCTGCTCATTTTCTTGTTTGTCAAAAAATGCGAGCCTATTTTTTTAGTTTATTCTCGTTGCCTTCTGTTTTTAGGGCGTATATAAGAATAGAAGGCTGCATATTTGTTGTTTGCCCGGAAAAAGAAATTATTTCCGTTGCCGGGACTTGAACCCGGGTCGCTCGGGTGAGAGCCGAGTATCCTAACCAACTAGACTACAACGGATTGTTGGCAAGTTGTTGGCAAGTAAATATATTTATTAAGAACTTATTCCTATTCATTGATGTTGAGCGAATTGGACATTCCCTTTCCAGCTTTTGGAATAGATCCTGTATTGAGCCCAGTTAATTGAGCGGTTCAAAAACGCCCATAAAACCTTTTTTAGGCCCAGTAATCCAACTCCATTTTTACTCAGCTACCCGGCAAACGTCTGTTGAAGACCTGAAGTTCTTGAGAGAGGAGAGCGGAAGGATAGCTCTCTCTCGTGAAGCTTTCTTGGACCAGCTTCTCTTACATCCATGTCCAAATTGATTTATTTATATATATATAAATTCCTCCTTTTATTTATCTTCTAAATCTTAACCAAAATGATAAGCAAATGAGTAAGTAAATCTACAAACCATCCAGGCTTAACACCTCGAGAATCCCATTAACTTGTTTACCAGATCAAAATAATAAAAGAACCTGTGTTGGTTTTCACAGTCCATCAATTTCTGGCAACCACGCCTCATTGTTTTGATAAACTTGCAAGTTGCCTCATCTTCCATTTTCTTGATATAATGGCGAGTTTTGATTATAATGGTGAAACCACCAGTTGAATACGGTAGATAGGGAACAAAATGACCGGTGTTCGGCCAATAAATGAGCTTCACTAACGTTAGATGATCCAAGAAATCAATGTCTAACCATTCATAAAGAGAAACTTGGTTCATAACGTGAAATAAGCCAGCCATGTTCTGTAGGTGTCAATGTCATTGCTCTTTCAGCCTTTCTCCATACGATCTTTAGCCAATGAACATCTGGCCATTAGGCCAATTTTGCCTACTCTAGGAAACATTTCTCACACCCCGACGTATTATACTTTGTCGTATATTTATCCTAGTATCTGGAGCACAAAATATATAAAATTAATTATGAAGTATTAGAGATATGATTCATACTACGTGTTTTAATTAGCAGGATAAGAAAAAAAAAAATGAATAAGATTAAGCTGAAGAGTATTGATTGGAATGGACTGAATAATACTGGACTGAACATATAATTATCCTATGTTTAGTGTATTTTGCATTGACCAGATAATTTGTTTTCTTTTATGAATGATAGACACTAGAACGGATTTGGTAGATCAAATATCTGGATTGATCCGAGTTTAGAAAAAAAAAATTATTTAATTTGACTCGATTAAAAATTTAGATCAATTCATGATAAGATTTATCTAACTTGACTCGGTCAAAAACTCATGTTAATTTTATGATCCGATTAGCTGAAGATAAAACTCAAGTTATTATTTTTTTATTTGTTATTTGTTTTATTTGGGATTGTTTTTAAATTGATTTTTTTGTTTTACAATTTCAACTTTTTTAAATTTTTTTTCTATCAAATTTTATTTTTATTTTTTTATTGCTACTTTTTTTGCTTTGGTAGTTATTTTATTTTATTCTGTAGCACAATTCCAAATAAAAATTTTATTTTATTATTTTTTTTATTCATATTATTTAAATTATCAATTAAATCATTAACTCGTATCTCAAATTTTTCTATCTTTTACATTGAAACTGTTTTTGTCCACCTGGAGTGGACAACGGGCATCAAATCTAGTTAATCTCAAAAGCTGACCTCCGAACACACAAAAATAAAAGAGAAGCTAAGTGGCTTTTGAGTCAAGAGCCCACTTAAAAAGTGGTAAATTGAACGAAAGCTTTTCAAGAGCGGAATTAAATTTTCACATGCAGGAATCTGTAAAGGGAATGCCTATAAAGTCACGAAACACATCACATGTCTTTCAATTGATTGAAAGCCGGCCAGCGAATGCTCTGTTCTTACAACTAAATTGAAAATGAAATATCAAGAAAATGGATGATGAGGCCTTGCAAGAAAATTGAAGATTTCATTTCCTTGTATCAGATTAATTAAAGCCAGAATGGGATTTTACTTCTCAAAATCAGTTCCTTATCCTTTGTAAGAAGTCACGACGATTCTTCGTGATCCAGTGCTAGCAATTCAGCAGCTACCAAGCCTCCACCCTCTCTGCTTTCGCCGGGACGAGAGACATTCCTCCGGCTTTTAAATGCCAATAAACACTGTTTTATGTGCAAAACTGAGCTCTGTTTGTCTCAACTAAAACTGGGATTTGCTGCAAAATAAGCAAGCACACCAACAAATGGTGCATTAATATACGTTGTTGGCTCGGATTTTCTAAAATCATCTCGACTATCTTCGTATGAATCATCTTCGCTAGGTCCACCCACAATAGCCCCAACATGAACGTTAGGGTTAGGGTTTGATGAATTGCAGTAGATTGAGCCTTCTTTGCAAGCTATAAGATCAGGATGATCCTTAACCGACGGCAACGATGAGCCACGGTGATGAATCCGTTGAGGATAATGATCGCTATATCCGACCATATAAGACAATCCCAGAGGGTTGTCTCCTAAAATGTAATCAACTTGCCTCTTAGCCTGTTGCCGAAGTGAATAGGGACCGACATTTACATTTCCACAGTTGACAGATTGCGATGTTCTTTCCAGGTAATTTGCATAAGCAAGTAGCAAAAATGAAATCGTCGTTGCGTGCTGCAGGTTGCTGCCTCCTGGCTTGTAGATTAGGCCACCTGGAGTGTATTCTACGTGAGAGGATGATGATTCAGGTATGAGGGTGCACATGAAGCTATCAGCTGATTCTTTGTATGACTGGAGAGAGTACATGTTTCCTTCTAGAACCTCCTATGACACAATAATCAAATTTACATAAATAGCCTTGGGAAAAAACTATAGATGCAATTAAAAAACTTAACACTAGCTTTTAAAAACATTAAAGTCTGCATTAATTATTATTGAATTGATTAAAAATAAATAAGTTTTATTATTTTATTTTCATAATAAAACGACAAAAACACTATCAAAAGCAAAGAATTTAAAACTAGTATTATGTTTCATTTTCATATATCCACAATAATTTTATTTGTTATTCTAATATCAACCAAGGAATAATTTAACATTTTAATCAAATATAAAAATAATAAACAATTAAAAAACATGGTAAAGCAATCAAAACATTTTTAAAAACAAAAATTTTAGAAGTAGAGTCGATGAGCTTTTTCATCTTTTTACATAGTATTTTTTGTTATTACTTAGCTCAGAAGTAATTTAATATTTAATTAAATATTAATAAAAAAAAAACAGGAGCGTGTATCTCAGCACCATTTTCTCTCCTCTTCCTCTCACATGTATGCCTTAAGTTAATTTTGTTATATATAATATGTTTTCACTGTGTCAAATAAAACGAATTTCATATTTTTAAAACCCATTTCAAATAACAAACTTTGAAATCAATTATAGTATAGAATTGATTCAATACTGGTGCAAAGAATCAGGAGTGCAAGCTTGTTCGAATTTACTACTAACCTTTGAGACAAGAACATTAAGGCCAGCATGCTTGTTGTCCCACCCAAATTCATTAATATTTTCATCAGCTCCCAGGGTCTCCCCATTGTTTTGTAAGAAACTAAGGTAAGTGTCATCGTAAGATGCCCTCCTAAGCCATGCTGCTCCCCATAGCAACTCATCCTGACGAAACCAGTCAAAATAGAATCAGATCAGTCTGAATTTAATAATTTAACACATCCTTTATCCAGACTACTTAAAATTGTCTGATTCCTACAAATGGTAAGAAATTAGCACGCAGAGAGCATTGCAAATTGATCAAATCATCAAAGAGATGTCTACTCACTTGATAACCATCAAAATCGCAATAGAATGGGCATGCACCATCTTTAATATTGGAGTTGTCACTATAAGCTCCTCTGTAACTATCAGCAAATTGGAAGGCATTAATGGCGTTTCTTAGTAATGTTTCTGCATATCCCGGGTCCGACGATCGAAATGCCATAGATGAAGCTGCCAAGGCTGCCGCAGTCTCACCGGCAACATCAGATGCCGGGTTTGGTGCATCCACAGCATAAACAATCCTAGGAGTATCCATGTCCTCTGGTCTTTCCCAGCAAATATGGTCTGTATTTGGATCCCCCACCTGCAGCTTAAGAAATTTAGTGTTAATTAAACAGCCAAATCAAATTATTATGGTCAAAATAAAACATCAAACAAAATGTATTTATGTTTTGATTCTTATTAATTATCACTATGGGCTTAATTAGTCCTTGAAATTAACATAACAATCATGGTAGATCAATCGTCCCGTCAAGGGAAGTGAAGTGCAGTCTTAAAACTAAGTCAAGTGACTGTTTATTTTTTATGTTTTAAAAAGGTTAATTTTTTTATTTTTTATTAATTTTAAATTAATATGTTTTTAATATTTTTAAATTATTTTGATATATTGATATTAAAAATAATTTTTAAAAAATAAAAAATATCATTAATATATATATTTTAATATAAAAAAAAATATTTAAAAAAAGTAAGCGTAAAACAAATTCTAAATTCCTTATTTTCTACTGAATATAAACATGATGGGCCCAATTTCTTGGGCCATACAAGTCCTGGGCCTTTAAGGACAACAGAGTACTGTCATGCATCATTGCGAACCCGTGATGACAATGAAAATTGGAAAGGAAAAGGAATAGAAAAATTGTTTAGGATGGGTTTAGATATGTGATAATAATTATAAACTTATAAAAAATGAAAATCTAAACTTATAAAAAAAAAATTGGAATAGAAAAAATTCAAAAAGTTTTTTTCTTAAAAAAGTAAAATAAACACAGCCAAAATAGATAGATATACATTTAGGATGGGTTTAGATATGTGATAATAATTGTTTACATTAAAATAATATATCTTTATTTATTAATATATTAAACCAATTTAAAAGTATAAAAAAATTATTTTTAAAGAAAAAACGATGACAAACATACCTTGAAGGCAGTGCAAGCAGGTGAAATCTTAATCTGGTCAAACCTAATATTTCACCGGGTGATGACTTGTGGGGGCCAAAAAGGTCGGTACAGGACAATCTGTCTAGCAAGTTTTACACAATTGGCCACATATCTACATTTCTTCACTCACTCCCAGATTAGTTCAACCTCGCCGGAAGCAACTCACATGCCCCAACTCCCCAGACTACCCCTACCCATCCCGAAAATCACAAAACTACCCCCTGGCATTTACCAAAAAAGAGTGTGTTTGGTATTGCGGTAGCTTTTGTGGTTGTGGTTTGAAAAAAGTTGTTTTATAAAAAGTACTTTTAGTTGAGGTTGGTTTGAAAAAATAGGTGTTTGGTTAAAACTGTGGTTGAAACTGAGGTTGAGTAAAAAGTAGTTTAATGTGTTTGGTTAAAAAAATGCTTTTTCAAATTGAGGTTATAAAATATATATATATATAATATATATATATATATATATATATTGTTTTTTAATTTAAATATTGTAGATTTTAATTATTGTTATTACATCATGAAATAAATAATATTTTATATAAAATATTTTTTATTGTTTCATTAAACCATTTACAATTCCATCACGTATAAAATACATCCGATAAGGACTATAGTTTTATTGGTTTTGTAAGCGCGCAACAACATCAGGTAAAATATCATCAGAAATAAAATTAGGATTGTGATCAAATTCTACAAATATTACGTCATCAAACGATCTTCTTCTAATTTATATAGTGTTATTGGATAATGTAAAACACTAATTTTTTTAAAATAAAACACAATTAAAAATAAAAAATATTTTTTTTTACTGGATCAGAACCAGGTCCGGTATTCACTGTTCATGTGAACAGTGGAAGAATTCTCCACTGTTCATATGAACAGTGAAGGAACTCTCCACTGTGCACTTAAGTGAACAGTGGAGAGTGAATTAATTTCACTCTCCACTGTTCACTCAAGTGCACAGTGGAGAGTTCATTCTCCAACATGAGAAGACGCAGGTAGGATCGCAGGAGAAGCAGATAAAATCTACTTCTCATGAGCTGAGGTTCGACCTCAGTTATTAGGTGGGGCCCATGTAAAAAAATGAGAAGTTTGGATTAACCAAACACTTTACTTCAGCTTTTGTTTTCAACCGCTGCCGCAACCGCAGCGCCAAACGGCCACAAAGAGAGAAAGAAAACTAGTGTCCCTGCGGCCACTTGTGACTTACCTGAACAAAAATCCGGTTAGGCTGAGAAACAGTCTTGAGCAGATAATCGGTGGCCCAACGAATGGCAACTAAGCTATTTCTCAACTCATTTGGAGGCATTAAGTCTCCAAATTCATTAACACTCCACGCCAACATTGTAGTTGTGAATGCCATGGGGAAGCCGAACTTGACATTATCACCGGCATCATAGTAGCCACCGGTCAGGTCTGTATTATATGTCCACCCGTCACTTAGGCCTGAATTAGCACGCCAAGTTACGCGTTGGTCTTGTGGCAAATAGCCTGACCTTTGACCCTCGAAGAAAAGAATGGACTTTGATAATGCATCTTGGTACTCGTGGTAGCTTGACTGAAACAGGGGTAATTGAGCGAGCAGTGCAGTGAAAAGAAGAGCGTGATGGGGAGGAGAGAGGTTCTTCATGGTGCTGAAGATGGGTTGTGGTGGTGGCTTCTTCTTTTAGTATATGCAAATGTAAAGTGTGGTGTGGTGTTGAGGTTTTGGTTTTGGTTTTTTTTTTATGATTATTTTTTAATGGTGCATTTAATCCTTTTATTTTTTTAATTTTATTTTATTTTATTTTATTTTTTTATTAAAATGAATGTCCGGACCAGCTTGCATATACCTCAACTAATTCCATGAACTTTGAAGTTAACGACCATGTAATTCTTCAATGATCATTATATAAACAATTACAAGACTCGAACCTAAGATCGTGGAAGAAGCATATCTCAAATTATTTTTACAGTGGACATGTAAAGTGGATCATGTCATCCAAGTTTAATTCATATTTACAATGTACTTTTACAAAACAAGTTGTTTCATGTAGGCCCATGTTCTATAATCATGTTTGTTTATAATCAAATTATTTTTTAACACAACCAATTGTGAATGTTATTTTTTTATTTATTTAATTTTTTTTTAACATAAATATTCGAGACAGCTTATATGCATTTCAACTAATTCTATGGATTTTGAAGTGAACAATCATGTAAATCTCCAGTGATTATTATATTAACAATTACAGAATTTGAACTTGAGACCACATGAAAAAATAAACTTCTTGATCTCGAATTTTTACCACTAAATCAGTTGCTAGATGGTTTTATGAATGTTGTTTATTAACATGTCGTGTAATTGTAATTTCAATCATTATGTCTCTATTTTAGTCTTCATTCTACATTCAATTAATCATTCTATAAATAGTTGTATTTAATTAAATCTCTACCCTAAGTTACCCAAGCTACATGTATGAAACTTGACTCCATTTAAATAATATTTGTTATTATAATAATATTTATTTTTTAAAATAATATTTATTTAGAAATATATTAAATAATATTATTTTTTTAAAAAATAATAATATTAATATATCAAAATAATTCAAAAACACTAAATTTTTTTATTAAAAATACAATTTTAACACGGAAGACAAAAAACTCTCTTATTATAATTTCTTCACTCGAGAGCTCCGAGCTCAAAAAGTAGTTGGTGGAAAGACCACTTGATTAATAAACAGAGTAGGAGGATGTCATTAAGATAAGCATAAGTAGGAATATCGAAGACAAGAGTAAAGGGCTAAAGGCCCACCATTAACCCGCCGGAGAGTAAAGGGAGGTGCTGTCACGAGAAGGGGATGGGATGAGTATAAGCGCCGACACTTCCTATGTCTGTCAGTTTACTTCACAGGTATACCCAATGTCAGTGCAGAATGCATGGACAAAAATTAATTATCTTGGCTTTTTTTTTCTTTTCCTTTTTTTTTCATGGGCCCCTGAAATAATTAAAGAAGAGCTGTGAAATGAGGGAAGTACATGGATTAATCTATACCTTCAGTCAACCGGAAGTTGAGGGCACTCTCCGTGCAGTGGTCGGAAAAAAGTGGAGAGCTAAAGGCTGGCTTGGAAGCTCGGGCGAGATTGTGCTGAAATTAAAATTCCAACTTCATTAATTGTCTACTTTTATGAAATTTTGCATATAAAGTGATTTAGACCTATATTTTTTTATTTATTTTAAATTAATATTTTTTTAGTTTATCTGATCGTTTTGATACGTTGATATCAAAAATAATTTTTTTAAAAATATTATTTTAATTTATTTCTAAATAAATTTTTTTTTAAAAAAAATCACAACTACACTCCCAAATAAACATAAAACCATCAATACTGATTTATGTAGCAATTGAGGTTGTTCTTGAATGTTAACTGAAAAGGGTTGATGAATTAAGGTTGGGTGTTGGGATTAGTTAACTGGTCTATGGTAATATATATATAATATATATATATATATATATATATATATATATATATATATATAAACACTAGTCTATAGTTTTCTTTTTATCAGAATATGGATTAGAATCAATAGAGAAGTGGATGGATGATGACAATTTATCCAATTATGTCATCATCTCGTTAATTATCATTCTGTTGGTCTATATAATAGAATATTGGATATATATACCTCTTACTTATCTTCCATATAATTGAATATTCACATGAAAAATATATACGTGAGTTTTTCACTTTATCATTAAACAAAGTACTAAGATTGCTGTAATAAAATTATCGTTATATTATTCAGTTAAGAAAATGGGAGGTTTTGTACTTAGAGTAGTTTGGTTTTTTTTATATAAATTCTTGATTATTAAAATATTACTCGGGGATTTATTTATTTTTTCTAAAAATTTTATGTAGTAAAATAAGCTTTTACCCCTAAGTTTGACGAAATATAAAACCGTTTAACCAAGTGTTTTTTTTCTTTTCTTTTCATAGATTTTAAAATAATAAAAATACTTTTTTTATCACATGGTCAAAAAATTATAGAGCTACTTGTTTTTTTAGTTTTTTACCTTCTTAGTATATAGTAAAAAATACACATTTGATCTTAGAAAAGACAGTAAATAAGATATGTGTTTGGAGTATTTTTGTCTTTTCACATGTTTTTTTATTTATTTTTAGAGTCATTTGGGTGGTGTGTGTAGCGTCATTCAGTGGTCTAACCTAATTATTCACTGTTTTTTTAAAGGCATCATTGTGTCATCTTCCTCTTAGTGTGACACATGATTACATATAATTATCATGGTGTCTCCGGAGTTGTTTTTTTCTCTCTCTTTCTCGTGCTAAAAAACGTGTATGATTATTCTTTTTGTTTTTGGTATTTCAATTTCAATTCTTATTTTTTTTTAATGTTTGTTCCTATCTCTTTTATAAAAGTTTTATTTATTTTCAACTTAGTTTTTCAAATATAATTTCTCATATATTATTTTTTTCATTTCGGTCCTTATTTTTTTTATTTTTAATTATCTTCTCCAATCCTTCTAGTGATGTTTTGGTGGCTTTCAATTTCATCCTCCAATCAAAGTTTATGTTGTCTTGTTTTTTTTTTTTTTTTTTAATTTGAGCTTAATCCTCTTGATTTGTTTTTTTTTCTTTTGTTAAAGTTATTTTTCAATCCAGTAACCCTTTAATTGTAGTTTTTTGTTTTCCCTCTAATTCATTTATTTTATTTTATTTTTCATCCTTATTCTTTTAATTATATATTTTTTAGATTTTTTCATGGAGCTGGTTTTTTTCATGGTTTCATTTTTTAACTTTTGATTTGTAGGGGATTAAGCTTCGTAATTTTTTTATTGACAGTGCTTCCTGTTTAATAACCCGGGCCACGTGTTTGAAAAGTTAATGTCATTTAACATATTTTTTTTTTCATATTTTCTTTTGCTATCTTAACGTTCTATATTGGTTTGTTTTTGTAATTATCTTCAATTTCTTTTTTTAGAAGTTTATCACAGTCTCATGATTTAGATCACAACTTCTACAAGTCTTTTTTGAATACAAGTTTTTTTTTTTAAAAAAATTATTTGTTTTTTTATTTTGAAAATATTATTCTAATTCATCCATGATTTGTTTTTTGGTTTTATACAAATGAAATTTATTTTTTAAATTAAAAAAATCATTTTTAAATAATATTTATGTTATATCTGGCCTTGTGGAATATATTTTCTAAGGTATAGGTTTATTCAATCAATTTTATTTGTTTTTTTTTTATTATATTTTATTGATTTAAATAAACAAGTTCAACAAACATAAACGGATAAATATTTTATTTTATGTGATTGAATATCTTAATCCATATTCATCTTTTATTTTTTTTTAATTTCTCTTCTAATTATTATTAATAATTTTTTTATTAAAAAAAATTACAGCCCGCAAAATTTCACGGATTAAATAGCCAAAGTTAGTATTTATATAGAGTTTGTTTGACAATGTGTTTGTGGTTGCTTTTCAAATAAATTTTTATGTTAAAATATATGCCAATGATATTTTTTTTATTTTTTAAAAATTATTTTTGATATCAGCACATCAAAATAATTTGAAAATATTAAAAATATATTAATTTGAAGTAAATAAAAAAATAAAAAAAATTAATTTTTTTTAAAATAATTTTACAACACAAAAAAAAAACCATTTTGAACACGTACTCAAAATGGTAAGTGGAAAGCAACAATACCGTGCTGTACATGATGACAAGTGACAGGCAAACCAAATTTCAATGACAGGGAAACATAAGTTCTTAAAAAATCTAAAACTTTAAGGCGTGTGACAGGAAACAGTTTTGAGATTAATGCACTAGTTTTCCTGTAACTTTTATTTTTTACTCAATGTGAATGTTCGAGAACATTTATGTGTATTTTTATTAATTTTATAGATTTTAAAATTAATAATTATATAAATTTTTTAATGATTTTAAAATTAAGGAATATGTTGTTTTTTTAAAAAAAAATTAAATGGCAAGTTTGATTTCCAAAAGAGAGAAACCAAACTCGTGGCCATCTTTGCTTTTGTGCACGCGCAAGTTGAGAGGTAGTAGTTGTGTTTTTGAATCGAGATGGATGCAATAATTTGAGAGGCTGAGGATTCCGAGCATGTTGAAAAGCCGAGAGACAAGGAGCAGGAGGGCTTGTCTGTATTATTCAGATTCTTATCCCCTTGTCACGAGCTTTTGCCTACTGGGGGAGGTGCTCGCACTGATGAGTATTTTCCTCGCTTCTTCCTCTTTTCCTTGTTAATAGGATGGTTGAGAATACAGAAATGTTATTTTTTAAAATGTTATTTTTTTATTTAAAAATATACTTAAAATAATATTTTTTTATATTAGTATATTAAAACAATTTCAAAAATTAGTTAATTTTCTTTCCCTTTTCTTTTCAACTATAAGGTTTACGCAGTGGTCAATTCATAGTAAGCATTTTTTTGAATGCATATTCTCATGTTCAACATCGTAAATTCTTCTGAATGTTAATTTTAAAAAATCCGAACTTAGTTTTATTTTTTTTGTAAAATATTCTTGACCTGTTTTAAATCAAGATTTGGCACTAACACAAGGAAGCCCAAAACTTTAGAAATGAATAGAACATATGATTTCTTGACAGGAAAAAAAAAAAAAAACCACCAACAACACGCGACTGTATCCACAAATAGCTTTTTTCTACATCCATACATTTATTAGACCAGTGCTTAAGACAAAACAGGACAACTTTCATCCCGGGCCAGATATAAATGGTCACGAGAGGGAAATTTATGATGAATATCTGCAAATTAACAGGACGGGGGTTTCCTCTAAAGTGTTTAGAAATATTTAGAAGTATCCTCATAGTTTTTCTTTAAAATATTTTTTTATTTAAAAATATATTAAAATAATATATATTTTTTAAAAAATTATTTTTAATATTAACGTATCAAAATAATCTAAAAATATTATTAATTTTAAATAAATAAAATAAATTTTTTTAAAAATATATTTAAAACAAAAAAAATAAAAAGGATCTTAAAAAATAATTATAGGGATGCCTCCTAATAAATGTTACCAACATGCTGTATTTTGCATTAAATTTCAATACTCCAAATGATTTAAAGGTTGTGTTTAGGTGGTAGTAACAATTGTTTTTCAAAGTGTTTTTTATTTGAAAATATATTAAATAATAATTTTTTTAATATTAAAACATCAAAATAATTTAAAAAATATAAAAAAATTTAATTTGAAACAACGAAAAAAAAATATTTTTTAAAAAGAAACATAAAAACAAACAGGCTATTAGCCCCAAGCAATCCTCTTTCTTATGGGCTGGATCTAATACATGACTGGGCTGTATTTGGCCATGGTTGGTAGGCCTTAAAACCCATTCACAACCTTCTCTAAAACAAAGAGGCGACACCAGTCGTGCCCTAGGCCTTGATAAACAAACGCGCTCTCGCCGCTCGCTAGCTTTCTGACCTCACAAAATCCCCAAATCGAACCCCTTCATTTTCTCGGTTCGTACAGCTATTTGTTACTTCACCTCTCTCTCTTACTGGGTCGCCTCACCCCGTTACTGTATTGTTAGCTTCAGGTTCGCCTCTTCAATTCTCAAAAAAATTATTTGATTTCAAAATATTAGGGTTAGCGATAACTATCTTATATGTTTCAAATTTTGGTGCAAAACTGGTTCTTGTTTTTTGGTTTAATTTATCTGACAACTTGTCATTAGAGTTTTTCGTGTTATTTTTTTGCCTTTTGTGCTTGGTAATCTGTGATTTTTGCTTGGAATTGTAATATTATTTAAGGTCTAAAAGTTCTGGTATCCATGTTCACACTGTGTTTAAAATGGGTTTTTGGCTGTAAATTGCAGTGGCTTTCCATTATTCAGATGACCCAGATAATTTTGTTAGACTGACCTGGATGCGTCCTCTTTTGAATGTCTAGATAACAATTAGGAGATGAATGAATTGTTAGTTCACTGTTATGCTTTGTGGAAGAGGTTGATTAGGAAAATAGGTTAAAAAGTTGGACTTTTCCGATATTACAGATGAGACGGGGAGGCAGAACCAAACAGCAGCGGTTTTGAAGGCAGGGAATGGAAATGTAATTATATGTTGTGCATTGTGGTGTATATTACAGTCGAATGTTAAAATTCTTGCCAGAGGTTTCCGAGGGCTTACATATCTAGATTCTGGCCCTTTTCCCAAAAATTTTGGAAACTCTCAATAGAACTACGAAAAGGCTCCGAATGCTTGTTGGTAATCTTCTTTTGCAGTATTGGTCAGGACCTCCTAGCTTAGTTCAGGATTGTATCTCTAGATATGGTTGATTCCGTAACAGAAAGAAATAGCCAGCTTGCTTAAATACCCACCCTCTCCTCTTGAAACTATTTTTTGAACGTTTGCCTAATTATTGATGGACTTCTTCTGTTGCAGGAAGAAAATTTTACTAATTAATAACCTAAGTTTTTCTCACCTCGTATCATGTTCTTTTAATTTGCCTCTTTCTGTAGTGGCTGGTTTGGTTTGAATGGTCAGTGAAGAAGATGGAGTTATGTAGTGTCATTAATAATTATGTAGATTTGACTCTGTTGGGGGCAGTGATTGTTTGCAAGAGGTGTACAATTTTCATCAAAGGATATAATTGAGGAACGGGGTTACGTGTTCCTGGTGCTGAGTTGAGTGGTATCATTGCTATGTGCTCTTAGTAGGATGGATGCTTGTTGAAAAACGTTTTGTTTTGTACTGTTGGGATTTGGTGTTTTTGTTTTTGGAGGGGTAGTTAGGGGTTTGGGTTTGAGTTAATGGATGATGATGGGTGTGTGGTTCTGATGTGGACAGGAAGGAGGCAGCAGCGGTGGGTGTTGGTGTTGTGTTGTTTTGCAGATCAGTGTTGGTAGGTATTAATAAGGGTAAGTTTGAAGATGAGTTCTGACACTAGG
>NC_133287.1:16405441-16436360 GCF_005239225.2 Populus alba | reverse complement strand
CTTGACGGCACTTTCTTGCCTTCTTTGTCCTTCTCTGGAGGATACCGTGTTTGTGCCTATCTTGACCCTTCTGAGACCAAACATACCGCTCTCAAATCCTACTTTATGTCTGTGCTTGCGTCCAAGCACAGTGAGTTTTATTCCTCTCTTTAGAACCTGCTTGTCACAACTGTTCATCAGCATTGAGGATGGCATAAAAGGCGTCTCAAAAAGAAAGCAAATTTCAACAACCCTTGTCAGGTCATGTCTTTTCAACTACATTTTTTCGTCTCTTTTGCGGTAAAGGACCCGTCTGAGACCTCGATTGGGTCGAAGGGACCGGCCATTGCTGATAAATGGCTGGCTCTACAACTCGGACCACTTTTTTACCCTAGGATTACCTAAGTTCTTGAAATATGTTGATGATCTATTGCTGCATACATTTAAAATTACCATTCTTCTTAGTAAAATCTGATTACTAATAAGCTTTTACGATGTGTTTTTATGCGTCTTTTCGGGTCCGATTTTGGACAAATCTGAGAAGTTTCGGGGTTACAAGAGAGGAAGCTTGCCCATAGATCTTTGTGTTTCTCGCTTGTTTTTAGTACTTATGGAGGCTTAAAAGTCTGGTTTCCTGCTTTGATCAAAATGGGTTGGGCCTGGCGGGAGAGAAAAGCTGCACCGTCAGCTCGCAGATGAAATCAGGACCGTTGTTAAAGAAGAAGGTGGGGTCACTATCCAAGCGATGGATAGGATGGTTTTGACAAAATCTGTTGTTTATGAAGCTTTCAGGATTGAACCTCCGGTTCCATTCCAGTACGCTAAGGCCAAGGAAGATATTGTGGTCGAAAGTCATCACGCGGCCTATAAGATCAAGAAAGGTGAAATGATCTTTGGATATCAGCCGTTCGCCACGAAGGATCCTGAGGTTTTTGATGATGCTGAGGAGTTTGTGGGGCATAGGTTTGTGGGGGAGGGAGAGAAGCTATTAAAGTATGTTTATTGGTCAAACGGGCGTGAGACTGTGGATCCAACGGTGGAGGATAAGCAATGTCCAGGGAAGGATATGGTAGTGCTTCTGTCTAGGCTAATGTTGGTGGAGTTCTTCCTCCGTTACGACACGTTTACCGTGGAGACGGCAGTTTTGCCGATTGGATCGTCCGTGACTTTCACCTCGCTGGGTAAAGCCACCAGCATTTGACGATGGTCACCCAGCTGCCTCCGGTCATGTTCTATTTTGCGGGCTGCTTTGATAGCTGCCCTTCCTTTTTGGTGGCTAATACCCATGCACTACATTGGCTTTCAGCGAATTATCAAAGTATTTCAAATAAACTATTCCTCCTCTCGCCTGAAAGCATCATCGTTATGTATAATAATCATTTTCATGTCACAGTTTCATACAAGTTGGAGTGTATCATTGTCTAATAGCTCTTCCTTTTGTGCACAAATCTGACGTTGGTTTGGAGTGTATTGTTGTCGTTCAAAGTTTGTATAATGCCCTTTCTTAATGCTATTTGAATTACCATTTTCTCGTGTGTTCTTGAATCTTTTAGTTGTTCTTGTGTGACAGTGGCATCTCTCTTAATAGGCAAATAAGTACTGGCTTTCCATACACAGATTCTGGACCAGGAAACCTCTGAATTGCATGTTCGAGTAAATAAATCCTTCATGAAGTCTGATAGAACTCTGCGACTAGTGGAAGTCTCGCTTTCGCCACCATTAATATCTAAAAAATCTTGTCAAAACGATGAACCAGTCGTTTCTTCTTTATGAAGTTGAAGAACGTGGCTGGCAGTCTGATACCTAACAAAACCTGGTTTTTTCCAAAAAAAGAAATTAATTAGCGGAACGCATATGCCAAAGCGCAGACCATGGAGGAATTATCTTCCATCAAAAGTCATCTTGTTGATTTAAAAGGCATTTTTTAAATCAACAAGGGAAGACTCTGAGGCGGCTTTGACTTCAAATGCTGAGCTCGTGTTGACAAAGCTACATAATATTTCTTCCAGAGCACAAACAGGAGCCACTGCCATTATTAAAATGGAACTATAGCTAGGATTGTAGGGTGTAGGAACATTGCTTTCACGTCTTTTGCATCCAAAAAGTGATATAAAAAAAAAAAAAAGAGGTTAAAATATTTCATGTAAAGTCGCAAAGCTGAATTAGAGCCGGGAAATCCGATAAAAATGGGAAATTATCACTAACACTTTTTACTTTTAAGTTATTTCACCATTTATTTTAATTTTATGTGTTAATCCTAACTTATTCTCAGAAATCATTAAAAGCTAAACAAACAGTGACGATAAAAATATTGAAAATTAGCACATGAAACTAATATAAATGGTGAAATGATACAAAAGCAAACAAAATTTGGCTAAATAGTGCACTTTTGGATATCATAGTTCCGAACTGTGATATTTATTAATTCTCCATGAGAAACATAGAATTATATCATGAGATGACGGATAATTACTTAATTTTCAGCTCCATTGATTCCAAGATTCTAGCTTTCCAGCTAAAGTCTTTTTTTTTTTTTCTATATGCTATCAAGGTACAAAGAGAAGTGTATAATCTAAAATGAAAACATACATCATGCAAAATTAATTATTTATGCTCCTCTTTAATCATTGGGAAAAAGATATCAAAAGAAAATGAAGTCTCTCATAGAAAATTAATAAATGTCATGATTGGAAATGATGACATTTAATTAAATGTCACGATTCTCAATCATGACATCCAAAAATATGTTATTTTGGTAAAAAAATTTGCTTTCATGTTATTTCACCATTTATTTTAATTGTATGTGCTAATTTCTCAATTTATCCTGAGAAATCAAGCTTTTTTCTATTATACACTGGGGGGTATTCACGGTCTGGTTCTGTCTGATTTTAATAAAAAAATTCAACCGAACCGGAAAATAGCATTCCTAGTTAATATAACCCGAACCGAATCGAGAACCGGTTCAAACCGAACCGGTTTTGTTCGAGTTCGGATCGGTTTTCTAACATTAAAAATCAGAAAAACTAAAATGTTTTTACTACTACCATTCTTGCAAGGCGACCATGAAATAAACCAGAGAACAGGAGGCTGATTTGCCACTCACAATAAGCATCTCAATCAACGAGATTCTAATAAGAACCGGTTTGACCTGCTTGTTCGCTAAAGCCTGTCACGTTAGCCTAGCGATCTTTTTTCAAGAGATGAGCGGCATGGTATAAGGCTCGACTCACTTATAGGAGAAGTGACCATAAAATAAACAAGAGATTTAATGTTAACATATGAGAGAGAAGAGCACAAAGAGAAGGGAGGGAGGGGACGGGTGGGGTGGCTTGAAATGGGGGAAAGGGGAAGGGCAGGGGAAGGGGGAAAGCCAATTCAGAGCTGTTTGAATAAAGTATGAGAATTGGAGAGGTGAAAGAGTTGTTTGAATAAAAATCCAGAGCTGTGAAAGACAAGAAATGAACCTTAACAAGATGTGAGAGTACATGAAGCGGGGGGGAATAGAAGGGGGGCGGCTGGAAAAAGAGAAAGGGTAAAGGGAGGGGGGGCTGGAAACGTAGGGTTAGGATATTTAGGTTTAGAATGTTTCTTTTTATACCTCTATTTTAGATTCAATTAAACCGATTCGGTTTGGTCCAGTTCAATCGGTTTAAGCTTTTTTAAACCGAAATCAAACCGGACTGGGTGATTTTTCTTGTTTTTTAATCGGTTTATTCGGTTTTTTCTATCGGTTCGATTTTTTCGGTTATTTTTTTTCCGGTTTTTCCGGTTTAATCGGTTGGTCATTTTTTTTGAATACCCCTATTATACACCATCATAGGTTGAACACAAAATGACGACAACAATTAATAAAGGAATTGATATTTGACTCATGCTTTATTGCGAGTTGTAATTTTTTTTTTTAATTTGGATAGATAGAATATTTTGATATTTTTACATAAAAAAATTCAAACTGTAAATCGAAAAGTATATCCAAGCATTTTAATCAAATCAATCAATAATTATCAATGTAAATAAACAAAAAAACAATCATTAATAATAACTAAAAGAGAAACTTGATAAATTGAGAGATAGATATAGATCAGGATATTTAATCTCGCAAAATGCGATATTTTACCCGTTTTTGCCTACCAAATTTATTTATTAAAAACCAATAAAAGATAATAGAAATAGAAACATATATGAAATTGAGTGAAATAAAATAAAAAGAAAAAAAATAATATACAAGGTCACATATATCACAAATATTATTTCAAAAGAAATATCTTTTTTATATAAAATAAATCTTATTTGTATAAAAAATTCTTCAAAAAATTAAGAATGAAACAAATAAAAAAAAAAAAAAAACCTCTATTTAAAAAACACTCTAGAAAACCTGTGGTCTAGACCATGACACCCGAGATAAACTAATAGAAAAGAAATTGAAGATAGCAACAAAACCAATCCCTTTTTTTTTAATAATAAATAATGAAAAAAACTATAAACTTAAATGAGAAGAAGAAAAAAATGCAATCCCTATCTATATCAATTCTTAAAACTCGTGACTTTGTGCCATTAGATCAGTGGCACAAGAAATGAAAAAAATATGATGCCTAATCCCCGACAAACCAAACGCTGAATGATGAAACCTGAAAAAACTTCATAGCACAAAAAATTGCAATTAAAATAATGAGTGTGAAAATTAAAATAAAAAATAAATTATAGAGCACAAAAAAACTAACATTGGAGGGTTAAATTGAAAAAAAAAATCTTAAACAAAAGCAAAAAGAAATATCAAAAGAATGAGGGTTGAGTTGAAAAAAAAAAACAACATAAACTTGGATTAAAGGATGAAATTGAAAATAAAAAACTTTAACAAAAAAAGCCAAGTAAAAAAATCAGAGATCAAAAGAATAAGGACCGAATTGAAAACGATAATATATGACAAGTTGTAATTTAAAGACTAAGATGAAAACATCAAAAACCTTCCCAAAAGGCCAAGGACTAAAATAAGCAATAAAAAACATGAGAACTAAAATTGAAAATAAAAGTAAGAGAAAAAATGTGCACTCTTGGTGAAAGAGAGAGAAAAGAAGGAAGAAAGAAAAAAATATGACTATCGGCGACAAACCATCCATCAACCACCATCACGCGTTGTGCTAGAAGGAAGAGGGTGAGATGTCGCTTCTAATGACACGACAAATAGTAGATTTGACCACTAGAATGCTTCGCACGCATTATACAAATGGTGTGGACTCCTAAAGCGTGCCAATGCTTGATGGGCATGTGCCTATTGCTTTTTTATTTAAGAATTACTTATTTAAAAAGTATAAAACACCCTTCATGATTGTGGTATTAACAAAAAAATCCATGTGAAAAGACAAAATCACCCCTGAACTCTTCCTTTATTTTTTTCCGATTCCAAGGGCAGAAAGGTCCTTTCATGATTTTTCAAAAAACATAAAGGCATAAATACCCTTAGTTAGCAATTCAATTTTTTTAGTGCATGGGTAAATAAGTAATTGTACTGTTAAAAAAAAGTTGCAAAGACAAATAACCCAAACAATCTTTTAATGATCAATTGGTCTTTGAAAAAGATAAAATCACCCTCAAAACCAAGTGTCACACCCGACATTGCGGCAGCCCTAAAAATTATTCTCTTGAATTATGGAAAAAAACAGATTTCTGGCATCCAGTTCTTTTAAGGAAAAAAATGTCTTGTTTGAGGAGTCGTTACCTAGTATTATGGTCACTAGGAACCCTGACTGGTCAACAGAGATTCTGTGGCTCGGGATTGGTTACGTAAAAGGAAAGATATTATCACCCCTTAAACGTTCTGTCTAAGGCAGACTGCATTGTTGGTTTTGTCTTAAATTGCTAAATGTTTATTAGTTTTATGCTATGATGATTTTTTTATAATATTCTTGACTTTGGCGTAAGTGAATATTCGAGCTCGAATAATTCCAACTCTGGCGTTGGTAAAAATTCGTAGCTAAAAAAATTAGATCAATATTTTTTTTACTCCCTACTATAGCACTAGTGAATAAATAAATAAAAATAAATTTATTTTTTTATCATGCACATATTTTTTTTTTTAGCTAAATAAAAATAAAATACAACGAATAAAAATAATATAAATTTAAACCAATATTTTTTATTCTTGACTCTGGCGTCAGTGAATAACCAATAAATTTATATTATTTTTTATTCATGCACACACATTTTTTTTATTTTTTTTATTTTTCTGTTTTTTTTATTTTTCTATTTTTTTTATTATTTTTGGGCTGGGCCTAGCTCAGCCCACATGGGCTGGGCTAGACCCAGCCGGCCCGGCCCGGCCACTGGCCCAAACCAGTGGCCCGGCTGGGCAAAAGAGCAGCACGCGTGCGCTAACGCATGCGTGTTGCTACACTGTGCAAGTGAATTAAAACTCACTTGCACAGTGTAAATGCTACTTAGGCCTTGTTTGTTTCCTGGAAAGTAGTTTTCGGGAAACCATTTTCCAAATTTTCCTGTGTTTGTTTGTCATTAGAAAAGTTGGTCAACGGAAAACAATTTTCGGTCAGCGGAAAACACTTTCCGGTCAACGGAAAACACTTTCCAGTTAATTTTAGTCAAAAAAAAAATTGACTTGGTTTTCAGGAAAGTGTTTTCCTTTTAGCTGTGTTTGTTTTCCGGAAAGTGTTTTCCGGGAAAGCACTTTCCAAACTTTCTTGTGTTTGTTTGCCAATAGAAAAAGTTTGGTCAATGGAAAACACTTTCCAGTAAAAAGGAAACTTTTGGCTTGGTTTTCAGGAAAGTGTTTTCCTAAAAAATTTGAGGGGAAAACACTTTCCGGAAGTTGTGAAAAATTTAGAAATGTCATTATTTGCTGATTATATCAAATTTGATCCTTAAACTTTTGATGGCTATATATATTTTGTTTTGAATATTTATTTTTCAATTTCATCTCTTAAAATTTTATTTTTATATTAACTTTGATCCTTATTTTTATAATTGCTATTTGCTTTTTTCTTATCATTTTTTTATTGAAATTTTTTATTTATCAAAATTTGATCCTCATTCTTTTGATTGTTACTTATTTTATTTGAAATAATTTATGAAATGTTGATTATTATTATTTTAATTTCTTCATTTTTCATTTTTTTTAATTTTTTTAGATTTGATCCCTATCATTTTGATTATTATTTGTTTTATTTGAGATAAATTATGAAATTATATTTTTTTTTTCAATTTCATTCTCATTCAACTTTTTAATTTGTAAGATTTGTTCCTCATTATTTTAATAAACTTGAGAAAAATAAAATATTAATAAATTTATTTTCCAGCTCATTTTCCATGACATAATCAAACACTGGAAAGTGTTTTCCAGTTCATTTTCCATAACACTACCAAAAATCGGAAAGTACTTTCCTGGAATTCACTTTCCCCGAAATTCACTTTCCTACAAACAAACGGAGCTTTAGTCGAAATAATGCAAGAAGTGCTTACCTGGTCTGCAGACGTTGCTGGAGGCGATGAAGATGATGGGCGAAGCTCCTCTCTTCAAGCTTCCTTCCTACTTCTTGCTCTTTCTTTTTCTGTTGTTCTGTTTCTGTTCCCCTTGCTGTGTTCTGTTCTCCCTGCTCTCTTGACTCTCTCACTGTCTCTGTTTCTCCGATCGTGGCCTTTTCTTCTCCGTTTTCCCCCTTGGCTTTTTCGGGTTTCTCCTCTGATGGTTTGGAGTGTGTGGCTGGAGATGAATAATTAGGCTGACCAGCGCTTGTAGTTTCCCTGCACTTCACTTGCGTTTTGAGAACACAGGCAAAGCAGGCCCGCTGTCCTTTCGATCTCTCCCTTCTGTGTTTTGGTTTTTTGTTTTGTATTTCTGCTTTGATTTCTGCTCTGATTTTCCCCGGTTTCTGGTTTTTTGTCTGGGTTTAGCCTCCGGTTCCTTTCCCCCTAGTTTTTTGTCCCCGTGTCTCTGGATTTATACTCTCGGTTCTGTGCTTTCTTCCCTTGGGTATATCCCCCCGCCCCCATTTCTTCATTGTTCCTCTTTTTATAGAGTCCGATCAGTGGTAACGTACGGCATGCAGAGGGACGAAAACATTAAAATGTCCATAACTGCGGTCGCTGATCATTACTGCTGGAAACGGTCTCTGTTTGAAGAAGAAGAAGATGAACAACGTTCTTTCCAACGACGCCGTTTTGGGATATGAGGCGGCTATTTCGTTTTGACCCGTGAAGTTTAGAAACTTTTGTAATTAAGCCCCTGGTTTAAACTGTAATTGCCCCCTATATTCCCACGCCTGTTTCAAGATAGTCCTTGGACTCTAATCTGTTGCAATTTCAACCCCAATTAACCCAAAACTTTGATATTTCTTCAATTAAGTCCTTGATTTCATCAATTTAATTAAATCCAAGTTCAATTAAGTCTTAAAACTTATCAATTCTCCAATTAAACCCTTGATTGGATTAATTAAATTAATTCCAAGCTTAATTAAGTCTAAAAACTTAATAATTCTTCAATTAAATCCTTGATTGGATGAATTAAATTAATTTCAAGCTTAATTAAGTCTAAAAACTTATTAATTCTCCAATTAAACCCTTAATTGGATTAATTAAATTAATTCCAAGCTTAATTAAGTCTCAAAACTTATTAATTCTTCAATTAAATCCTTGATTGGATGAATTAAATTAATTTCAAGCTTAATTAAGTCTAAAAATTTATCAATTCTCCAATTAAACTCTTAATTGGATTAAATAAATTAATTTCAAGCTTAATTAGATTAATTCCAAAGTTTAATTAAACCCCAAAACTTCCAATCATATTGCCCTTAACCCAAATTTTAATTCATTCTTCATTTATTTCATTTTATTTGTTTTTCCAAAATTATTTTTTTCATCATTTTTTCCTTTTTAGTAAATAAAATAATAATAATAATTAAAATAAAATGGTCAAAAATTAGGTTATGACACCAAGGATCCCCACTCTTTCTTCAAATGACAAAACCATAAGTTAACTGTCGTAATGAACAGTTCTATGAGTTTATGTGCACAATATTCCTTATAATGTTGAGGCTACAATGTTTTATTGTTTCTGTTAATATGATTTTTTTAGAATATAACTTTTTTGTTTCATTAAAAAAAATATATAACAAGCTTGTTCAATTATCTGCACATAAATTATTATTTATAAAATAACTATATTACCCAGTATAAGCAAATTAAGGACATATCTACGTAGGGGTCTCTTTCTCTGTCGTTTCCTCACTCCTTCAAAAATCAGAATATTTTATTTTGTTATATGATAAAAACATATCGAAGCCCATACACCTTTTGCTCTCTACCGTGCTTTTTCAAAAAAAGGTATGGCTTTTTTCTCTCACTTTCTCATAGACTTCTCTCAAGAACCAAATAAAAATCAACCACCATTAGCACTTTCTTATCTCCCTTACTCACTATCTTCCTATCTTTCTACATGATCGTAGCACATTTTTAAGAACATAAATCAAACACTAATAATTGTTTGTTTCTCTTTCGACAAATAGATTAGAGAGAAGGACTCAAAATGTGGAGGTTAAAGATGGCAGAAGGAAGAAATCCTTTATAATGTATTAATTCATTGAACCAAATCTTTTTTCATCTTTAGAAAAAAAAATATCACCACGAGGATTTGGGCAAAGTAAGAATTCTAATTCAAAAGCTTTTCGTCTCATAAAATTAATTATGATATTAACTTAATTGTAGATATATTCTTATTCTTAACTTAAATACTATACATAGTGGGTTTACTTCAAATATATAGTTGCAAATATGTCATGTTCAAAGTTTGGGATTTTATATTTTCCTTAAAAAAATACATAAAATAAAGATGAGACATTTATTCAAAGCATCATTAAATATAAAGATGACATTGTTTGCTCCAAAGATACGTGAAGAAGACATAATGCCCAGTTTCTCACCTATGTTGTCACATCATATCTAGGTGAAATATTGCACTTGTATTGAAACATCTTTATGGTTTTGCGGGTTAATTCATGTTATTTGCATTTATCTTGGAGCATTTATTTGTATAGTTTACCTCTTGGTGGAGCATTTATTTGTATAACATTTATTTGCCCAGTTTCCATCTTTTTTTTGCAATAGAGACAAAAATATAGTTTACATCTTGGTTGGGATTATTTTGTTAGCTAGGTGGATTTATTTGTATTTGAACTTATATAGGTGTAAAAGCCTGAACCTAAGCCTATGCAATTATATCTTTTTAGCTTAAACTCTAACACTGTTGTTGGGAAAAATATTAAGAATAAATTCAGTAGATCAAGTAATACATTATAAAAAAGGAGAGAATCATTTTAAAACTTTTTTTATGCTCGTTTCATAATATGGTGGAAAGTGACCTTATTACCAAAAATGTGCTCATCCCAACACATTTATAAACAAACCAACCAATCTACTAATATTGATAATACATCTTAATAATATATCAAAGAATATTTTCTAGTTATTATAAATCTCCTAAAAATTTAGGGGATTTTATGTAAATCCCTGTAAATCATAAGGGTTTTTATTAATATATACGTGTTCACTTATAATATATCAATAAAAATTATTAGAGATATTCATTACAAAAACCTTTGTTTTTGACATGGTATCATGGTCGTCTCTAATTTCCTTTCTATTTAAATGGAAATGATATCCAATATATTAGTATTTTCAGAATAAAAACTTAATGGCTTTTCAACCTAACAAATTCAACTCATGTTCAAGGAACCAATTTCATTTTAATATCACAAATTCTCATATGCTAGTTTCTTTTTATATTGTATACAAACAGGAGGACCATGACCATGCCTAAGCAGTCCAAGGATTATAGAGATAAGTTGTGGTCATCTATATTGGTGTAAAAAAATCCAACTACTTAGTAAAACCTTAATCCCAATATTTCTATTTTCTACTCTAGTTGAGTATTTTGTTTTTGGGGTATTAGTGATGAAGTCATGAAAAAACTTCGCTAAAAAACATTGACTTTCCCTGTCTGATGAGATCTGAACACGAGTTATACTTGTAAAACAAATCACTCGTGGAATAAGAGACACTCTGATGTTTAAGTCAATATTTAAGTTTTTTTACCAAGAAACAAGTGGGTACAATTGAAGAAGATGAAAATGATGTTTTTATGTAGAGAAGAGATCTGTGTTCTTTATCTTGTTGAATGTTCTTTATGCAATTAAGAGATGGTAAGTATAGTGTTCTTGGATGAATAATCCCCCCCTCTCTCTCTCTCTCTCTCAAAAATGAGAGAATATATAGCTTTTAAAAATATTTTAGAAAATTTCTAAGAAAAAATATTATTCTTGAATAGTATGATGTAAATAATATTATTCATGAATAGTAAAATAAGGTGAGACAAGGTAGCCCGGTCAGGCCAAACTAAGCGAAGATAAGGGGAGGACTAAGAGAGAAAGGAGGGGTTGAAGCTTGGTCGAACCGAGTATAGGGGCTCGGGACTCAATCTGAACAAGCTTTGCATAGTAAACATTATTCATATATAGTAAATATTATTCATGAATAGTAAACAACACTTTACTAAGTTAAAGGATGAGAGAGAAATGTAGAAGAGAGAGAGGAAGGGATGGAGATTTGTTTGATCAAGTATGGAGACTTATGACTCGTTCTAAATGAGCTTTGCATAGTAAACGAGACTATATTGAGCTAAAGGATGAGAGAGAAATGTAGGATAACAAGAGAGAGAGAGGGGGGGGATGGGGTAGAGCTCGATTTGACCAAGTTTAGGGACTCAAGACTCATTCTGAACGAGTTTTGCATGGTAAGTTTCGTACCTAATATAACGACGACCTTTAAAAATTTTGATGCGAGCAAAATAGATTTCTAGCATCTTGTTCTTAGATGGGAAAGGTCTTGTTTGAGTTCTCACCTAATATTATGGTTACTAAAAACCTTGATCAACAGAGATTCTATGGTATGAGATAGGTTATGCAAAAGGAAAGATATTGTCACCCTTTAAGTGTCCTACCCAAGGTGAGCTATATTGTTGGTTCTGTCTTAAATTGTTAAGATTTTATCGGTTTATGTTATAATGGTATGTTTATAATATTCCTAACTCTAGCGTTAATGAATATTCAATTACAGATACTTTCAACTCTAGTATTAGTAAGTATTACATAGCAAAAAAAAAGATATATTATTCATGACTTTGACGTTAATAAATAAATAAATAAGAATTAAAATCAAAGAATTATATATAAAATTTGAGCTAGGTCTAGCCTACAAGCTGAGTTGGATGCAGTTGGATCCAGCTCATCCAGCTTGATCATTAGCACAAGCTAGAACCGGATGGCTGCAAGCCTGCTTGAGATGTTCACCAGCTCATCAGCTTGATGACAAGCACAAGCTAGAACCAGATGGCTGCAAGCGTGCGTGAAATGTTCACGCAATCTTGCTACAAGAACGATTTAATTATAATTCACCTCAACAGTACCAAGTGAATTATATTGCAAAGGAAGAGGAGCAGAGACTTAACTCGTAGCTGAAGGAGACGAAGACGAAGTGAGAGTGACCGTTTCTGGCTGATCTGATGACACTTCTATGATGAATGCAAAAGCCTTCTCCTCTGTTATTGCTTGTCTGGGTCTCTTCGTCCTGTTGGGCGCGGAATCCGGTGACCGGTGATGAACTGATAATTGCTCATAGGAGGAGTTAGCACACTGAGACACAATATTTTACGTGGTTCGGCAAAACCGCCTACATCCACGGGAGAGAGTCCATTTATTAGAGATTAGAGAAAGGATACAATAAATACATGGAGGAGGATCATCCACTCAACTCACATCTCTGCTGCCCTTGCAGCTGCAGGGCTGCTGCCCATGGCAGCAGCCCTTTCTCTTTTCTTTCTCTTCCACTCTCTACAATTCTCACGTTCTCTCTTCTCTCACAATTTGGCTCTCTTTGCATGCCTCTTTTATAGGCAATGAATGGCCATCATGGAGGGGCCAACATGTCATCATTAGTGGCACTAATGGAGCTACCACTTGCTTGGTGGTGGGGTATTGCCAATAAATGGCAATATCCTAACAATCACCCCCTTTGCCATTTATCTGGGCAATTGTCCTCTTGCTTCTTCAGCACAAGTTTGCATCTTGCAGCTTTTCCAAGCTTACCATTCCGAGAGCGTCTGTGGCCAAGTTTACAGGTACTCGCCAAACCTTTCAATCACCAGAGTCACCAAAGCACACCCTTGCTTACACCAAAGGATCACTTCAACCAGATGGTCTCACACATAACATCTGAAGAGTGTTAACGCTTGTCTCTGGGAACACAACATTCCCCTTCGAGCGTATCAATCATGCTCGGTCCGGAATGATTCACCAAGCCTCACACCAAGGCTTACAACACCCCCTCAAACGGATATTCCAAGTGCGACAGTTATTATTTAAGTATCTCAATATGATCACAAGCCCACCACTCTTCCAAGAGTCTACTCATCCAGGAGTTGCGCCTGCTCTCTGTTCCACCATAGGAACCACGCCTTACTTCTCCATGAGTCTCTCGCTCTTAGTCGTAAGAGTCCAGGTAGCTCTCCACCTTTAACCATGGGGGCAGCCCAATAAAGGTTGATCCATATCTATCTCCATACTCTGAGTATTACAATGCCATTACCGAGCTCACCACCTTGACAAGAGTCAACTCGTTCCCGGAACCTGCGCATGCCCTCTGCTCCTTCATAGCAGTCGCGTCTTAATGCTCCACAAGTCACACACTTATTGTCCAAGGCAAATGTCTTCTAGCTCATTGATCTTTAGCATGGGGGCAATATCCATGAAAGTCAATCCTGCATTTGTCTTCATACTCATCATAGCCACTTCATTGGCTATCCATCTGTCCACTTATATCTAGCCATCACATTGGCTCTGGGGCGTTCTAAACTGGGCTCATATCATGGCCCACACACCTTCTCTTCGGGTGTCTCCGCTCGTCGTCATGCGGCGGTTTGAAATCTGGGCTCATATCATGGCCCCCACACCTTCCATTAGGTGTCTCCGCTCGTCGTCATGCGGCGGTCTCATCCTCCTTTATCGGGATGACTCCAGTGGCTTCAAGATTCTTTACCACCATGTGGACTTGGGAGAGATTACTGCCACTAACTACATAGAAAGAGAAAGTTGCGGTATACTCCTCGCAATCCTCCACCTCGATTTCTATGTTTGGAGCTTCTACGCCTTTCTGCTTGATAGCTCCACCTACACCACTCTCTTTGGTGTCTACGCCTTTCATCATAGGCGGTCGCCTTTTATCACAGGCGTTTGCACCCCCTCAATTAGGTGCCTCTGCAACAGCTCTCTTTCCATCCTTGCATGCATTGGAAAGGTCTTTGCCTGTTGTCTTCATCAAGAGCATAAAAGACTTCCTGTTGTACAAACTTTAACAGTCTCTGCTCTGAGCTTCATCTGGGAACTCTTCTTCTCCTTGCACCTGTTGTCTCATTACAGTACCTCGTTAGGATCCTTCGGGTACTCCTGCACAATCTCCGTGTGCCCTCGTGCAATATCTGTTCTCCAGATTTCTCCCTATTCCTTGCTTATGTTTCACAGCAGCTCATCCTGTCACAACACCTGTCCAAGTCAAAATAGGGTGCCAATCTTCATCCCCTTGCTGTATTTCTCTTCCATTATCAGGGTCTTCATCAATTCTCCCCTCGAGAAATCACAGTCACCGAATCTAACTTCTTTGGAGAAATCACCACTCCATCAGATCCTTGATCATATGGAACCCAACTGTTCCTTTGTGCCGTCATCTTGCTAGTCTTCAACAGTTTCATAACAAACTGTCACATATACGAAAATAGTACCGTATGGATAATCCTTCCACTAAGCAAGTTCCCAGGAAAGATTGGAGGGGTCACAACGGTCCCGCTTAAAACCCAATCTCCTAGACAGAACTTCTTAGGCCATATCTATCCATCATACTGTCTCTTCGTATATACAACCATTTGCTAGCTTTGTTGCGGCTTTCCTTACAAGTGATATGGAATATACAGGTTTAATACATGATTTCTCAACATCTAGCGAGACTATTAGTGCTTAGATTCGTCAAGATCAGTTTTCACTCTACACCTCAAATCGTCCACATCTTGGGTGTCCTGAGTGTCCCAATTTTGCCTTCCATCAAGACATTAAATCTCCCCATTTAACAGTTCAGCACATGTAATTGGGTAAACATGTGTACCTTCTTCTTCTTCATCTTCATCGACCACCATCATGACCCTCAGATGCCTCCTGATCGGACAATCTCTCTTCAATAATTCACCACTGCCATTTTTGGTCTCGAATCTTAACGATCAGACCGTACCATTGCATCCGGAATGATCAAATTAGCTGGAAACATGTCTTGAATCGTCCAAATCGCACTTCAGACGACTAAGATTTGATCAAAACATTTCTGGCCTGATCAACGGCTCAGATTCACTCTCAGATCCGGTTGGACGTAGACTCTGCTGCACAGAATCCTTTCGCCCGGCTCGAGGCTCGGCTCGGCTCTCCTTTAGCTCGGCTCGGCTCCACCGGCTTGGCTCGGCTCCGCGGCTGATGACATGGCATGTGGGTCCCACTGTGCTGGCGTGTCTGCTTACTGTCGCTGACATGACATGCTGACTGTGTGTTTGATGACGTCATTATTACATCATGCTGATGTCATATTTGGCCATGTTTACTGTGCATGATGACGTCACAATTAAGTCAGGATGACGTCATCCTTATCCGGGTCAGCCACGTGGGTCGGGTCGTCTGGTATTCGGGTCGGGTCAGCCCATCCGGGCGAAGAAGACGCGTGTGACGCGTGGCGCGCGTCTGCGCGCGTGGCCAGTCTCTTCGTAGGCGCGTGACGACGCGTGTGGCCATTTCTGGCGTCCTATTTCGACGCGGTTTTCACCAGTGGCTTCGTCTCGTCCTCCTCTACACAGTGGTATGGTCAAAACACAAGTTTGACAACTTTCATTTTTGAGCAAAAATTAAACACCACTTAAACCATATGCTCTGATACCAATTGTTGGGCGCGGAATCCAGTGACCGATGATGAACTGATAATTGCTCATAGGAGGAGTTAGCACACTGAGACACAATATTTTACGTGGTTCGGCAAAACCGCCTACATCCACGGGAGAGAGTCCATTTATTAGAGATTAGAGAAAGGATACAATAAATACATGGAGGAGGATCATCCACTCAACTCACATCTCTGCTGCCCTTGCAGCTGCAGGGAGCAGCACTTTCTCTTTTCTTTCTCTTCCACTCTCTACAATTCTCACGTTCTCTCTTCTCTCACAATTTGGCTCTCTTTGCATGCCTCTTTTATAGGCAATGAATGACCATCATGGAGGGGCCAACATGCCATCATTAGTGGCACTAATGGAGCTACCACTTGCTTGGTGGTGGTGGCCACTTGCTTGGTGGTGGGGTATTGCCAATAAATGGCAATATCCTAACACGTCCTTCTGAACAATGCTGAGAGCTTCACTTGAGATGCTCTGTCTCCAGTGTAGTCGCTGATGAAGACTGAAATTATCGTGCCTGACCAATGCTTCTTCTTCCTTTTCTCGTTTTTTTCGTTCTTTTTCTCTGCTTTTCTTTTTTCTGTTGGTTTCTTTTTCTGCTTTTATCTTATTTTCCATGTCTCTCTCTTTCTTTCTGGTGCTCTCTGTTTCTGTCTATCTTCTGTGTTTTTCTCCTTCTCTCTGTGGTTTCTCCTTTTCTTCTAGTCTTCCCCCTGTGTTGTTCCTGTTATTTCGTTCGTTTCCCCCCTGTTCTCCCCTCTTCTTTCCTTTTCGTCTTCGCTCTGACCTGTGCGTCCTGTGTTGTTCCTGGTCCTTCTGTTCTTGTTTTTGTTCATCAAATGGTATTCTCTCCTCGTCCCTGTCTTTTTCCCCTTTTCTGTTTCCAATGGTTGTGGTCTTTATAGGGGAAGAGAATGCCCTTGCATGTGGTGATCGTGGAGACGATCACGGTTCAGTCGCGCTTGGTGCCCATTACTGGATTGTTGGTGGCACATCGTGGAGGAGAAATACTGGCTAAAGACGTGACCATGATTTGCTACAGTTTTCTTGCGGTTTTCCTGCTGAATCGGTTTTCTCCGGGATGAAAGACAGAGATGATGAACAGTTATTCAAAACGGCCCCGTTTTCAACGGAAATGGACATTTTCAATTTGGCCCCTGAACGTCTAACATTTAACAATTGGGTCCCTAATCAAGGAAAATCTCCTTTCTTTTAATTTTAGCCCTGGATCAAATTGCAATAGAACCCCTAGATATTGGCACCATTTACAAAACAGTTATTAGTTTCTAATTTAATCAATTCAGTTCTTAATTGACTCTTCAACTTTTAATTCTTCAAAATTATCCTTGTAAAAATCAATTAACTCTCCTATAGTATCACTGCTTATTCAATTTGGTTCTTGAACTTTAATTTCTTGTAATTTTGACCAAAATTAACCCCAAGCTTTGGTATTTCTACAATTAAGCCCTTGATTGCATTAATTAATTAAATCAAAGTTTAATTAAGTCCCAAACTTATCAATTCTTTTAATTTTTTACCAAATCAACTCCTAAATTTATAATTACATCCTTATTACTCTTCAAACTTTTAATATGTGGTGTCTTAATCCAATTCTCAAATTATTATTTTTTTCATTCATTTTTTTGTTATTTATTTATTTATTATTATTATTATTCAAAAATTCAAAAATTAGATTATAACAATAAACATTACCAATGAATAGTAAATGAAATTATACTAACATGTTTGAGAGTGTAGTTGCGGTTGCTTTTCAAAGTGTTTTTCACTCAGAAAAGTATGTCAATAATATATTTTTTATTTTTAAAAAATTATTTTTGAGATCAGCACATCAAAATAATTTAAAAAAAACATAAAAAACATACTAATTCAAAGCAAAAGAAAAAAATTTTAAAATTTTTTTAAAAACACTTTTGAAAACACAGTGCCAAACACACCCTTAGAAATGCAGGAGATAGAGCTCAATCAAGCAACAACCCAATTGAATGTGTTGGACTTGGTTGGGCCATGACCCAACCAAGTCCTGTGGGACTTGATTGGGCCTTGGCCCAATCAAGCTTCTTGTTTTATTTTATTTTTTTACTTCTTGTATTATCACTAGGTTTCTTCTTTCTCGATAAATTTAGGATTATAAGGGTATTTATTCTAGTAACTAGGTACACTGACTACAGTTTCTTGTTTATAATGATATAATGTAAGAGGTTTAAATTATCCTACTTGTATAGTTGAAAGCAAATACAATATTTTAACTCAAACTCGATGAATAACGAATAGAACCTACCTAAGGTTTTTATTAATACACCAGTATACATAACATTTATAATTTAAATATTTAATATTTAATGTGTGTGTGTCTTGAATATGTATATATCTTTTTATTTTTTTATTAATTAATAAATACTTCTCAAGTAATGAATATCTAAATGTTTCATAATATATCAGTGATTTGCCTATTTGGGAGTGTGATTGCGATTGCTTTTCAAAGTGTTTTTCGTGCAGAAATACATCAAGATGATGTTTTTTTTTGCTTTTTTTAAAATTATTTTTTGAGATCAACGCATCAAAACAATCCAAAACATACAAAAAAATTGAATTTTTGTAAAACATGATTTGCACCACGTTCTCAAATGTAAGTAAAAACAAACTAAGAGAGCTAGTTCATAAAGGTTTGGTTGCTATATGGGTCATGGGCTCAATAAATTTTTTTTATTGTAAAACCATTTTGTTATATTTTTATAGAAAGTTATTAGCCTTGGTCTTTTACGCTTTGCCGCGTGTTACATATTTTTATTTTATTTTTGTAAAAGATAATGTTCAAATGCCAGAATAGAGTAAAGAAATGACATAAAAAAATTGGTCATGAAAAATTTATAACAATGGTAATTAAAGTCGAGCCAATCTGAGATATCAAATCAAATCCATGACCTAGATCATGAGATTAAAATAACTCGATAAGAAAATAAAGAGAATTATAAATTATTATTTTTAAAAAAATCATATTAACTTTTCAAACTTGTGACTCTGATCATTAGACTCGAAGTATCTAATTTTGATAAACCATGAAGTCTAATTGTCAATCAATCAAATATTGAAGTGTAAAATTAAAAAAAAAAAGAATTTTAATTATATAAAAAAGATTAAAAAATAGCAATTAAAAAAATAAGAATCAAAATTAAAATAAAAAATAATTTTTATATTTGATTAAATGGTGAAATTTAAAAGAGAAATCATTTTAGTAAAAGGAAAAAAAATAACAAAAGAATGAGGGTTATAATTGACTTAAAAATAAAATCAATATTTTGATTGGAGAGTAAAATTGAAAAGAATAATAATTTTTACAAAAAAAAACCAAGAAAAACAATAAAAATCAAAACAATAAGGACCAAATCAAAAAACATAATATTATTAATTTGAATTGAATGATGAAGTTGAAAACCAAAAAAACTTTTACAAAAAAGCTAAGTCAAAAAATTAGAAATCCAAAGAATAAGGACCAAATCGAAGAATATAATATTTGGTACGTTGGGATTGATTGATGAAATTAAAAACAAATAAAATTTCTACAAAAGGACTAGGACCTAACTTAAAAATCAAAAGAAAATGAACTAAAGTTGAAACAACCATGCAAGAGGACCAAGTTGTAATTTTTAAATGAGAAGAGTGAAAATAAAAAGGTCTACCGGTGACAAACCAGACCACCACCAGAAACACACGTCACACTAGAGGAAAAAGGACACGGTAATACTTTCAACCACAAAATAGAAGGGCATTGTTGGATGCTAGTAGGCATTACACGAGCCGCCCAAAGCATGCTAGCAGCTCTAGATGCACCACACACGCACATTCTTTTTAGTTTTTTATTTAGCCAAATACCAAAATGTTCCTAAGCTAACTTTATAATTACAAAAAAAAAAAAAAAAAACCATTGTGAAAAGACCAAGAAGCCGCTTGACTCTAGGTTTATTTTTTTTTTCTTTTAAAGGTGCTTTCATTGTTTTATTGTGCATTTTAATTTTTAATTATTTTTTTATATTTGGTCAAATATCAAATTACCCCTTAGTTGATATTATAATAACAAAAAAAATTATTGTGAAAAAACTCCCCTGTCAAGTTTAATTTTTTTAGCTTTCAATAATATTTTGATTATTTCATAATGTAATTGAGATGAAAAATAACTCATTTCCCATCTTTGAATTTTATAATAATTAATGACTCATGTAAAAATAATCGTTCAAGTTAACAATGCAAAAAACTGGAATGGAGCACTTGAGGTCTTGACCCAGCGGTTGAAGGGACTTGTTTCCTTTTTCTGCATCCTGGGTTCAAACCTCATCGTGCACGTCTGTCACCTCTACGGTGTCTTACATGCTCACTGGGTTTGCAGGATGTTCGGTGAGCCGTGGGATTAGTCGTGGTGCGCATAATCTAGTCTGGACACCCACGTAAATAAATAAATAAAAAAACTGGAATGAAACAATATAATAGTGTTTGGTTAACATGTGTCAGATTTTTTTTTTTTTGAGAAATGACACGGTTAGAAGAAAAATTTTAGAAAAATAACATATATTTAAAAAAAATATAAAAATAACATAGTTTGAAAAGAATCGCTATTCAAAATCGCGTTTAATGGCAATTGAAAATTACAGTTTTAATAATTGTGATATCTTATAAAAAAATTATTCAGAATCACAATTTTAATATATGGCTTTCTATTATTATGAATGAGGGTGTGGGAGACAAGTACTCCTGCATGTTTTAAAGGGAGCGGTACATATATAGCATCTCATATTTCCATGTGTCATCATTTTTTTCTTTACTCGAGTCTGATTTTTTTTATATATATATATTTAAAAACATTATGCATGTGCATGGATAAAAAAAAAAAACATGTTTTATTACTGTTATTATTTGAAAGTGTATTTAAAACATATAAAAAAATTAAATTGGTTAGAAAACGCAATTTCTCCAACCAATGTATCAAAGTAAAAATCATCATTAGGTAGAGCATGAGTGTCTCCTCTCTCTTCTCACATAAAGTTCACGAGACCCATCAAAGTCATTGATACGAATCCTATTTATGAAACAAATTGTGATGATAATATTCTATTTTCCTCTTTTTTCCCCTTAGAACTTCAATTGAATTTTTAAACACTATTTTTAATTATTGTGAAACAAACAAGAGTTACCATACTTCAATAATATATATATATATATATAAACAATAATATTAATAATAAATATAAAAAAACTATGAATAATATAAATAATCCCTGCTGCATGCTCGAATGGGAATGTTTTAGGCTTGCAATGTGTATAAACACACTTTCACCTCATGTTTATCCAGAAAAAACAGCAAAGTAATTGGATTCGATTTACTACAAACGTAATAATAAAATAAAATAAATTCAAAGACAAATGATGATAGCAAGTCTAAATCACCTAATAATTTGAAAAGATACATGAAAAAAAAGGAAGGGTGCTAAAAACACAAATTATCATAAATAAATAAAGATTTGAAATAATAACAATCAAACTCAAATATAGGATTTAATAAAAAAATAACCTTAAAACAAAGTTAGGCTATATTTATCGTAGTATAGCCTTGGTAAACAATTTCAGGATATAACATATGATAAAAAAAAATATTAAAAAAATAACACATTTTCACTCAACCACACTAATAAGAATCATGATTTTATTAAAAAAACCACTAATAGTGAAAATCACGGTTTTATCGTTAAGCCAAGAAATAAGGGCAAAAGGGGATTCTTCGTTACAAAAGCTCCCTGCAAACCCTTTCACATTAATATTGAAAAGGAACACGTCACTCTCAGTCAGACAATCCATAGTGGATTTCTTAAAGCAAGTGTACAGCTGTTAAAGATAAATTGCTAAATGCTGTCGGTATATTAATTCTGAATGATTAAAAACATAATTTTGATATTTTTCAAACTATATATATATAAACTCCAAACTATCCTAGTTTTATAAAAGATACAAATGCCATCAAGTTATTTGTATCATTTCCATAATATTGACACTTGGTCGACCTAGAACCCAGCCGACCTAAAATTGAAATAGAACTTGGTTAAAAAAAATAAAAGAAGAAAAAACCCGGTGTAACCCGACAAGACTCGATCAAAAAACCGGTTATAACCCATTGACTTTTTTGTCTTACTAAGACAATGTCGTTTTGATTAAAAAAAGAATTGTCCAGTGATCCAGTCAAAACTTGAAATCTAGATGTTGAACCAGGCCAATCATCGAATCGGGTTCAAAACTATGATCATTTCTTTTATCTCCTGAGGTGATAAATGCAATGAACAGTCAAAGTTTTTTTATACCGTTTTTATTTTTTTGTTAAAATTTAATATGATCTGTATGTTTTGGATCGTTTTGATGTGCTGATATCAAAAATAATTTTTAAAAAATAAAAAAATAATTTAATATGATCTGTATGTTTTGGATCGGCAAGAAAAATTATTTGAAAAGCAACCATTATTATACTGCCAAACAAAAAGCAAATTAGTTTTTTTCAATGTTTTAGAAGAGTGTGATTAGAAATGTAGTTGTAATTATTTTTTTAAGTGTTTTTTTATTTAAAAATGTATTAAAATAATATTATTTTATTTTTAAAAAATTATTTTTAATATTAATGTATTAAAATAATATAAAATATAAAATAATATTAATTTAAAATTTAAAAATTTAAAAATTTTAAAAAACACGAATTAGACCGATTTCTCAAACATTTTTTTAAAAAGAACAGAGTTTGGAAAATCTAAACGAGAGGCGTCGGCAGTGGTAAATAATAACTATGCTGGTTTTCTTGATATTGATTTGATTTTGAATAGTGTTAGACGTGGCAAGACGACATATAGCTTTGATTATAATAAACAATAGATTCGTAGATGTCATCAAGAAGATATTTGCATCATTTCTCTCTGTCTCTTGAGGTGACACGTGCATTGAAACGATCTACGAAAAGACTCTTATGTCCAGCATATGGATTTATGCATCCTAATCGGATAGGATTGGCAGAGCACGTCTGAGGTACTGACTTCTGGGGTTGTTCATGACAGCGACAGAATATATATATATATATATATATATATATATATATATATATATATATATTTTTTTTTTTTAATTTTTAATTTTTTAAATTTATTTTTAATACTATCAAAATAATTTTAAAATTTTAAAAAATAATTTAAAATAAAAAAATCGATTTATTTAAAAGGAATTCTAAACACCATTTTTAGCAGGTTTGTGAGAAAAAAAATAAATTGTGGTACATACAATAGTTAAAGATACAAGTTAATTAATTTGAATCAATTTTAACAGTTGTAACTTGTTTAATTAATTTGAATCATGTTTTTTTTTTTTAAAATATTTTTTTAAAAAAATATTTTTTAATTTTCTTTTTTTTCTAAAAATAAGTTTTTTAGTATTTTTAGATTTTTTTGGATATATAATAAAGTTAAAAAATAAAATTTAAAAAATAAAAAAAATATATTTTAAAATAAAAAATAATATTTTAAAAATCATCTGCATGCCAGCCGACGCGAAAAGAAATACCAAACCGCTGTAGTGATTGGTTGCCATCATGATGTCAATGAATAGTGATGACAGCAGCCGACATGCCAGCCGACGTAAAAAGAAATACCAAACCGCTGCAGTGATTGGTTGCCCACAATACCCTTTTGTTTTGTCATCTTTTGTTTTTTTGTTTTCTAATTTATACCATGAAAAAAATAAATCAGATAAAGCAAGATGTGGAGCCCAAAAGGGCATAAGCCACAAGATTAGGGTTTCTTTATTTGTCCACTCTTTGAGTATATTAGTCATAATTGAAAAATAAAAATAAAAATAAAACATGACACTGACACACACTTGTTCTTTTGTATAATGAAATTATTGTTGGAAGGATAATTTTGCTTTTCTTCTATTTTTTCTCGAAAAACCCTAAATTATGTTCTTTCTCTCTCACACGCTTCGAAAGAATTCCAAATTAAGTTTCTTTCTCTTGCAACTAGCAAGCTTAAAAAAACTCTTACTTCTTGAGTAAAGATAAATAAAATTAAATGGTTTATAAATAATTATTTCATACTTAGTTTGTGAAAATTCTCAGGAACAAAATTTATTGATATTATTTTAAAAAATATTTTTAGTTGGGCAAGTACATTTTTACAACTTAATTCCTAAATGAGTTTTGGAAACATAATTTAAACTTAAATTATGATCATTTTCTAGTTATGAGCTCATACCCAACATTTTTATTGGCTCGGACATGGTGCTTGAACCTAAATGCTGAGTTTCTCGTAGGCTCAATATGGTGCTTGAGCCCCAGCATAGTGTTGTAGTTTGAGCCTAGACATTGGGTGTGCTTAACGCCTTGTGAGCTCGAGTGTGTAGCCTTTGCCCAACATCTCTTAAGCTTCGGCTCAGGTGCCATTCCTGGGCCTAGACGCGGATAATTTTTTTGTTTTTTGTTTTTATTTTTATTTTTTTTTGTAATTTTTTCTTAATATTTTTTTTGTTGAAGATCTATTATACAAAACTAAAAATAAAAAGGTGTTTAACTGTAAACAATTACAACATTGTCCTATTTTTTCATTATGTTAAAAATTATGTCGAGATTTTACATTTTTTTATTAATACTTATAATCTTTACTTTATTTTATTACATGTAACTAACTTTTTAATTCATAATTATATTTTTTATTTGATATGTTAATAAAACCTAAACATTCATTCATTTGTGTTAAAAAAAAAAATTATTCAACCCCCAGCAAGGCGAGTCGAATAGAAGTGTTAACATTTCTTTTTATTTATTTACATATATAAATTTTTACATATTTAATTAAATACATGTATAAATTTTTTAATTTATAATTATAGTTTTATTAAGAAAAAATAACGTTTAAATAGCTTGTATATTTATTCTTTTTGTAAAGAAATTAATTATCTAACTCAAGAAAAAGCATGAGTCAAATAGCTAGATATATTTATTTGTTGTTTTTGTTGTTTACATTCCATATTTTATTTATTATAAACAACTGTCGGTGTAATAAAAAAAATAAATTTCATCTTTGAGATTTGGATAGTAATCAAGCCGACAATCACGATGTTAAGTAAATGCCTTATCTAAACCAAATCTAGGTTAGCATGCACACGTACACATGGATATTTTCAATTAATAATTAATTCTATCTCCATCCATATTACATCTTAGCATGAATTTAAATGTTTTTTTAAGCAGTTCATTATATGTTTTGTTTTCTAGTTACTTTGTAGATGAGATAAAATAATTTTTTAATATAAAATATCATTTATTTACATTCATCCAAAATTAACGTTTTATTTCAACCGAACACCAGACCATCAGTTGGAGGACAACTGGCATCAGAGCACCTGTTGTGTAGTTAAAGACCCTAGAAATATCTGGATATCCACTTGCCATAAAAAAGGCAACGTTTTCTGGCCACAAACAGACAATCAAATGATTTGTCTTTTGCCAGTTCTTACATGAAGAAATTGATAGCCAAGAGATATAAGAAGAGGAGAAGGGCAAAGAGAGAGAGCAACGGAGGGAAAAGAAAGGTTACTTGGCGATGAGGAGGGATCAAGAAATGGCAAGTGGATTGATTACTTCTGATTTTCAAGACTTTGCTAATGCTGCTAAGAAGCTAGCTAATCATGCTATCAAGCTTGGCGGATTAGGATTTGGTACCACTTTTCTTGAATGGATCGCTTCTTTTGCTGCAATGTAAGCGTGCTTTGAAGTTTGATCCTTCTCTCTCTTCTTTATTTAACATTGCTGTTGTTGCATCGATCTTACTGATTTAGTGGCAAATTAAGACTTTTGTTGTTTCAAATTTAAAGGTGAACATGTTAGCCTGAATTTGATTGCTTAGGCTCAAGAATTATTGTTGATATCTGTGTGAATCAGCCTATCTTAAGCCTTACAATGAAGTAGGTGCTGCTTCTTAACTCATTATGTATAGGTGGGTATGGTGTCAATTTGCTTGTGTCTAAAAACAATTGTTGATAATTGGAAACTGCAAAGATCAAGTTATTGTGCGATAACTACCTGGGTTTCTAGCAGTTGCTCTGTCAAAATCTTTGAAGAACATGATCAGTTCAGCAATGAGTGCTATGTAGATGATTAGTTTTTCTTCAATCTTGCTGCTAGTTAACCATCTTATACTTCGTTTTTCTAGCCCACTTCGTCTCTTTTACTTTGCTACTGGATTAATATAACTTGAATTGTGCTCGCTGCAGTTATCTATTGATCTTGGATCGAACGAACTGGAAAACGAACATGCTTACTGGACTCTTAATCCCCTACATTTTCTTTACTCTTCCTTCAATATTGTTCAACGTGCTCAGGTCAGTTTACACTCTTTGACCAGCATTTTATGGCTTCCCCACCCCATTTTTGTCATTATTGATTTGTTTCTTTGTGCAGGGGAGAGGTTGGAAAATGGATTGCTTTCGTTGCTCTTATATTGCGTCTTTTCTTCCCAAAACATTTCCCAGGTATGAAGCTGCTTTCTTCATTAATTTTCCTGGCCATTACGATTTGCCGTTGCCATTTTACATGCGTTTAGACAAAAGGATCATCAACTTTCTCGGCAATCTATGCAAGACAACTAATTATGTCTCTTATTGCAGATTGGCTTGAATTGCCTAGTGCTTTGATTCTTCTAATAGCGGTGGCTCCCAGTTTGTTTGCGAACACGATAAGGAATGATTGGATTGGTTTGGTCATATGTTTAGCCATTGGATGTTATTTGCTCCAAGAACACATCCGGGCATGTGGCGGGTTTAGAAACTCCTTCACAAAAGCAAATGGCATATCCAACATTGTTGGCATAATACTTCTGTTTGTTTATCCTGCCTGGGCAATTGTGCTTGATATCCTTTGAGCACAGAGTACCTCAGCAGATGCTCATTGTATCCATGCCAGCAGCTTTCTTGATTTATGGTTGTTTTGTTGTATTATCAGTTTGTTGAGACGTTAAAATTCGCTGTGTTTGATGTATTATCTGTTTGATGGACAAACACTCTGTTTAATGGACAAACTTTGAAGGATTCTTGTGTTGTTCTAACCTGTAACAAAACAAATTATATGTTGTGTCCCCCACATTCGGAGTTGTTGTTAATGTAATATGGGCCATGTTATGGTGATCATGTTATTCTAAATAGCCTCCGGAGATGGTTTTATGAGAACGAAAACATGTTCACCCCCAGCTTCCCAACCTTCATTAGAGGATTGGGGTACCGAGACCTTTCCTATGAGTGGAGATCACAGTTTTGAACAGAGGTTCAATGGATAACAACAAAATCAAAGGTTACTGATGTTGTGAGTGTTTTCATTTCCAGAGGGGATCAGGAAGCTACAGAGGTAGAATCTGCAATGCAGTCTTCAAGTTCAGACACCTGCGTGATGAGCAGTTCAATCTTTTTTAGATCAGTTTGTGTTTTCTGATTCTTAACTATTCTTACATCCATTAAGAGTCACCGATGGACTAATGAATGCTTTACCAAGATTCTGTGGTAAAGATATTCACCACATTGTCCCACGAAAAATTAAACGACCCTAAGAGAATGAAACTGAAAAAAATGTGTTGTTTTGAGAAAAAATTAAAAGAGAAATAATTAACAGGAAAAGATTGGAGGCTTAGACCAATAAGGAGTATCAGATAATTAAACAAATGGCTTAAGTATAATAAGAGGATACAAACACAAAAAATAAGAGAAATCTGAAATTGAGGGGAGACAAGTAGAAGGGAGGAGGAGAAAAAAAATTGAGAAACTAAGTTATTGGTTTGCTTCATGTGGTTAACCAGTTGATCTGTTGAGGCTACCTCGAGCTCTTCTTTTAAATCTGCCTTTTCCTTCTTTTTATTTGCTTTATCCACGTCATCTTTTAGAAATATTCAGACCTATCTCACTTTGAAAAGAATTCATGTGCACCCATATCCTCTTGAATTTCATTAACTCTTTTCTCCCGAACTTGTAATTTTTCCATAAGATCTTGAATTGAAAGAACATCTATATTTTGCGAATTCTCTATTGTGACCACCATATAATAGATTTTTTTCTTGTAAAGTATTATGAAATATCTTCGATTCAAGTATATATAACTTTTCAAAATCACTATATAGTTTTTGTAAATGTATTTTTCTCACATTGTCAACTCTTTGATTTGATTCTTGCAAAACTAATCATGATTGCTTGGCAGTGGTTGCATTAACAGCTACTATGTTTCTCACATTGTTAGATGATTGTTAATGCTTGTTGATCATTTCTTCATGTCTTTTGCACGACTTTTTTTTGGGTTGAAATCAATTTTGCTTCATTTATTGGCTCCTCGAAGCCTTTTTCAATTGTCTCCTATACATCTTGAAAACTTAGCCAGACTTTTACTCGAATATATTAAGTTTCATAGTTGTTCTTTGTCAACCTAAGACATTGAAGTGAGAGATTTGGATTACTATGTCAAATGATCAAACCTAAGCTTTGATGTCATTTGTTTGAAGAAGGATAAGTGTGGTAGAAGATAAAAAATAGTAATGCCAAGTTAAAAACTTAAGAACAAAAAAAAGATTGAGAGGTAGATATATTTTTATTAAGTGTTTTTCTCAATACTCTCTTAGCTATTCTTTTGTTTTTGTGCTTCAAGAAAATCTTAATCTGAACTAGAACTATATGCTATTGATTAAACTGGTCGATCTTTCTGAATCAATCGATCAATTCAACTTATTCTAACTAGTCAACTATCAATCGAGAAATTAATTTCTCTATTTTCAGAGTCGAATTCTAGTTTATTTGCAACACCTTTAATATATCATTAGTAGAATATCCAGTTATAATAAGGATACCAGTATATATACGATTGTAAACTCTAGGAACCCCACAAAATATGCTTTGCTTCAATTCTTGAACGTCCTCCATCAAGTTTCTTACATCCTATAAAAGACAGAATGCAAGGAAAAACCTCAGTACATACAATTCAAAGGTGACTAGGTTAAAGAGCAAATGGAAACATAAATAAAAACAGAAGGTAAGTAATCATTGCAAAATTTCATTATTGATCTTACCCCTCGCCAAAATCCTATGGAAGCACCTTTGTAGATGCAACAGTTCTCAATTATTTGACCACATACATGGGCCAGGGGTAGGAAAGAGAAGTATGAATCTTCTTCTGCTGCCTATAAACACAGAAAACTCAAACTTAGATCATTTCTAAACTATAAACACACAAAATCAAGGCATTTTGCCCGAAGATGGAAACTAGTCTGTTTCCTAGGAGAGAATTGGAGAAATATCAAATTCCTAACTTGAGGGGGGAAGTCAGAAATGATTTGAAAACATAATTTGTGTTTAGTTGTTCACCACTCTGTCTGTAAGAAAAAAAGTCATCTGGTCCACGGACAATACTTCTGCCATGAGAGCCCCGTTGGCTACGATAACACCTTTTGGCTCTCCTGTTGTTCCACTACTGTACATTATTGTGCAGACATCAGTCTTCTTTTTTGGAGGTAATTCACAATCCAAACTCCCCTGTGAAAATTTGGGCAGTGGTGCAAAACTCTTAAGAACGCAACTTGAATGACTACCAAAACATGAAGGATTAATTTAACGTAAAGAGTAAAATGATCAATTATGAAAGAGGAGAAGCCCATGTAAACATCATAACAACTGAGGAAATTCTTTCCATGAAAAGCAAGATACTCCCAGTTCTTCAGCTTCCTTCTTTTACATGTCAGAAATGTTTCCAAAGTTGACAATAGCTGACAATCGTCACTCTGGAGTATCCTCTCAAAACTTTTCAAAAAGAGGAGCTTTTAGGAGTCTATGGACCTACTTTTTAAATGTGAAGAGCACCATGGAAGGCAAGATAAAATCTGCAAAAAGAGCAGCCATTGTGTGAATCAAATTAACAACACATTATATGTAATTTACTAAAATTCTGAAGACGATCAATATTCCGCTGTGAGATATAAGAACATTAATTCTCAGTTCGGATAGAATGAGAACTTACTGAAGAGAGCTTGCTCTCTTGGACACAGGCTAAAGAAACTTCAGCATGGTTGATCAACTTCATAGCATCAGGCCCTTTATTTGGCAAAAAACGTTTATAAGTGAGATTTCAACAGGTCATTCTAGAATTGAATAGAGGCTCAGAGCCAAGAACTCAAATTCAAAATGTTTGCCTATTTATATTCTTGGAATTTAGAAGGATGGAGTCTTTTAAGACAATTTCAGTTTCATATTATTAATAATATGAAACATAACACTAATCAACAAACGGCCTATTAGCTCAGTTGGTTAGAGCGTCGTGCTAATAACGCGAAGGTCGCAGGTTCGAAACCTGCATGGGCCAATTTATATTTTATAATCACTTTCGTCCCTCTACTTTTCAAATTTATTCAAACTAAGCCCTTTACCTGAAGTCAAAGGCGATTCGTAAGGGGATAGTTTAACAAATCATGCATGATTTTTTAGCCTTTTACGATTTCGAGCGTTGTCTCTGTCACCATAGAATTGAAATTATAACATCACAGTTCTAAACACCCAACGACGCAAATGTGAATTATAAAGCTAATTCGTTGCCTAAAAATGATCACTTCGAGCTCGCAAGGTGTGCGCCTGAGAAACGCCAGCAAAACATTCGATCTGAGCCTGAGAATGCAATGCATGAAAAACATTTCAACCTGTACTTTTAACGAGACAGCACCTCTCTTTGCAGAAGGGATCAATTTTATACCCCAAGAACTACTGCCAAGGAGACTCTAATCCAGCAGGCAAATCCATGACGCCATCTTTGGCATAAATGGTTTTATAAACAGGCTCTGCTGATGGTTTTCCATCACT